>NW_015113034.1:339548-367007 GCF_001443285.1 Poecilia latipinna
CTTATTTGAAGGCGTGTTTTATAAAAAAAAAAAAAAAAAAAAAAAAAAAAAAGATTATTAGCAGGCCAGAAGCGTGACATTTATGTGGACGCCTCTCAGAGGTTGTCTTTCCTTTTTGTCTATCCGTGTGGAGAACCGTGGCTCCACACGAGGTCAGCTCTTGCCCTCTGTCACCGTTCATAATTCTCATATCAGTCGGCAATGAAACTTAATATCGCCGTATCTTTAAATCGTCAATTCTTGAGTTTTAATAATGAGGGGGATTTGCCAGTCGAGGAAGCCGCATGGATCCACATTAACAAGATCCACTAAGTCACAGAAAGTAAAGCTAGAAAATATTTATTTTATTTTTATTTTTTTTAAATACTCAATTTCTTTTTGACAGTGACGATCGTGTGTCCTTGCTACGCATTGCCTGTCACTTGCAACGCGGTGAAGACGGAGCCTCTCATGGCCAGCAAATGTTTCCGCTCCCACCTTCTGATTCTCCTCTGGAGAGCCACTTGCATGCAGGCTGAACTAGTGCGTGCTCACTCTTACAGGAGCAGATCCGGCTCCTGACTGACCTCCTTAAAGATACACCAGCAACACTGAGTACTAACTGTCTCCGCTGCCAGCCATAAATAATGAGACTTGGCTCAATTAGGATCCTCTTGAGGTGTAAAACAAGCGAAGAGTCTGCAGTTAGTCTTTGGTAATCCACACACAGCTTCTGCTCGGCCTGCGAGTGGATTACAACCCAAGGGTCACTGTTTATCCTTTACGTAAACTCACTGCTGTGTGTGTGGCGCTCGGCGCAGAGCAGACACCTCCCGGCCCGATAGCATCTGATCTACAGACTACTTGACGAACAACAGGACACCGTGGCTTCCAGCGGCCGTACCGTCACTGCCAGCGCTCCATCTATCTTCCGGCTCTCTGGATCTCTATCTTTTCTGCTCAGACATGTGGACTTAAAGGGCAATTCAATCGCAGTCGTATCTGCTGAGGAACGGTTGGTGCTGCTGTGTCTGCGATATACAGCAGGGGGGTGGCTGCACAGCATGTGTGTGTGTGTGTGTGTGTGTGTGTGTGTGTGTGTGTGTGTGTGTGTGTGTGTGTGTGTGCGTGCGCGTGTTTTAATGTTGTGAAGATTTTTGAGAGTCCAAGAATCTCTGAAAATATCTTATTAACAAGTCAGAGTCATGTTTAGATGAACCTGTTTCAACCAGCTGAGCACAAGTTGTTGTTTTTTTTTTGCCTGTTTGTTGTTGTTTTTTTTTTTTTTTTTTCAATAGTTTTGGTCAATTACATGTTGTGAAGTAGGAGGTAGATCTTTGAATCATTCATTCATTCTTTATACCTGCTCCTCTGTGCCTACATGTGCTCTGCAATATGAGTGGGTGGGTTGGTAATGGGGGGGTGGGGAGGCTGCTCAAGAGAAACATAGATACACTCAAACAGGGCAACTCAGGGTAACCAATTAGAGAGGAGGTCACGTTTTTGGACTTTGTGACGAAGCCGAAGTACACAGAGAGAATCAATGGTTGCTCGAGGAGAACATGCAAACTCCACGCAAATAAGGCAGCAATCGCATATCGGACCTTCTTGATGCAAGGCGACGGCGCACCATGAGGCCATTTTGGATTTCTGTATTCTAAAGTTGTGAAAGTCACAGTACATTAATTGCATCAGCAGCACTGAGGCATTTGTTAATTTGAGTTTATTTTTAAAGCACAAGTGTCATCTCAAAACACTTTAGAAACAGGACCTTCTTTCTTAAATTTCATGTTCACAAAAACCAGTTCAAATATACAAATTCAGTTGCATAGAGTAAACTAGTCACAAAACAATTGCAGTCAAGTGGAGTTTCTTTTACCGACTTTTGAAAAGTTTTCTGTCAAAAGGACTTTTAGCCAGTTGGATAAAGAAGCTCGCAGGGGAATCCCTCATGCTGACCAAGCATGTGGTAAAGGTGGGAAGGAATGACTTGGTCTTACGAGGAAGAAAGCACAAACTGGTTCAGTGTGAGCGTCCATCGTTGAAGGCGGACTGGGGATTTGAGAAGATGCACAAAAACACAGAAGCCAGGATAGTTTTGAGTAGCAAATGTCCGATGCAAACTGTTGGTCTGAAACATTAAACATTAAACTCCTCCTGACCGGTTCTGGTCCGATGCAGAGGGTGAGAGTCCCACTGACACCTTCAGGCCTTTTTTATTCTTTTTTTTAATTTTTTTTTTATAATATGTAAAATAAAATGAAATGTTGCAGCTCGTCAGTCATCGTTTCCTCCTCCTCCTCCAGACATGTGAACTGATAACAGTTGTTCCTCTCTGCCATGATCACTCTTTACTATGCTACTGCAAGCCACTCATGACAAGACACCATCTGCTGCAGGGGAGACGGGGTTTCACAGGAACTCGTGTACTGTGAAAGGTGTGTGTGAGTCAACAATTCAACTTTGGTTTGACTATGCTAGGCCCTTAAGACAGAGGTATCAATCCTACCTCAAAATCTGAATGCCGACGCCTATCTTAAAAAAAAAAGTTTGACTTAGAAAATAGTTTAATGGCTGAGATTAAATTACAAGAGACAGAACTTCAGTGCTGCATTTGAATACAAATCAGTTTGCATGTTATAGGTGCCCCTACTGTTGATAAAGCAAAGGGAAATTATTTTGAAAAACATCTAAGAAAAGTCAAACTAAGAATTAAAACAAAAGAAAAAAAATATTCGAATGATTAATTCTTTACTTCAGGTGTATTTTGTTGCAAAATATACCAACAAAACCACACTTTTGGACAAATTTTGATCTTGATTTTATCATCCAATTCCTAAACTTATTCTCTGTCCTCATCCACTGATGCATCCTATTTACCTCAATTTTCGTGCAACCTGAATGGACAATATTTCTCTGTCTCAGCAGCTCATTGCCAAAGCAAGGCACTCGCTGAATGTCACAAACACACCAATCGAGGGGATCCGGCGAAAGCAATTTGCACTCTTAGCGTCGAGTCGCAGTTGTTTTTACTTTAAAAATCCAACACAAACACACCAGTCGCAAATATTAAGGAGAAAAAGAGAAGTTGGTTTCCTCACTGCAAGCTCCAGATCTCAGTATATTTCAGTACGGAGAACTCGCCTCAAAACCGTTAGAACGGCGTCTCACTGTATTATTGAAAAAAATTTATGTGCAGATGGCTGTTGTAAATCAGCAAGTAATTTAGATGTTTTTGGAACAGAAAAGAAACATTTGTGCTTTGTTTGACACCACTGCATCTTGTCTTCATTTAGGAAATGTGAAAAGGCTCTTCAGGTTTTCTCCCACTGGAAGAATTGGGATTTTCTTTGGCCTAATCATGACTCCTGGCCAGGTAAGGCGTGTCTTATATGCAGAGTTATATCACTTGAGTTACTAACCTCTGAATGTGATAGACTGAAATTTTAAAAATTATAACCTTTGCTTTCTTAGGTGCCAACAAAAACGTTTTAAGTTTTTGGCAATTCACTCAAGAGATCATGGAAATATAAGAGGAAAGAAGATGAATTATACCTTACATGACATCAGTGCAATATTGAAGCCAGCAGTGGAACAAAGTTTTGTTCCTGTTGTGCATCAGAATTAGCACTGATTGCAAAATACTAGTACTATTTCACCCTGTAAGTCAAACAACAACTAATCTGTCTGGCTGCAATTTTTATAAATATAAAAATAAACAAAAAATGCAATGGATTATCCACCAGATGCAGGCACAATACACAGGGAGCCACTATCAGCTTAGCAGCAACAAATATTCCTTTAGGCGAAGTCTTTGTGAATTAGACAGATACAAAATTCTGGCATGTTTGCATTTTGCTATGTTGCAAATTTTTTTTGCACAACTAGCTTCTCAGCTTGTTCAGAAAAAAAAAAAGGTAATTCAATTCATTCATTGAAGATGTGTGTATAGTAAACATTTAAAAAAGTTGAAACAATCAGCAAGTCATTCGCCGCCCTCAACACTGAGCATTGAGGATCCCCCTTTTTTGGTGTGTGACTGACAGAGCAAGTAGTGGAAAAAAAGACGGAGAACTTCCCCCTCAGACGTTGACGCACACCTGAACCCGTACGTGACAGAACCTTCAGCCTTACAGACGGAGAATTAAATGTCTTTAACAGAGGTGTGGTCTATATGTCTGTCGGTCCTCTGGGCTAACATTTTATGGCGTGCTGGTGAGGCGGACTCAGATATGGTTTCACTCGGTGGAGCCAGGCCCCGCTGCTGACAGCAGGTTTTATTTGATGTGGACGTCCCGTGTTGGGTTTCAGCGCCGGCTTTGGCATATGATCTCAATTATAACCAGAGGAGGGACGCATGCCGGTGGATGACTGGTGACTGGGCAGACAGGAAGGGCGGTGGGAGGGGAACTGGAAGAAGAGATGGAGGAAGGAATAAATGTGAGAGCGCTGGCTTAGGTGGACAAGTCTTCTTTCTACTTTACTGTTTATTTGCATGGGGACAAGTGTTAAGTATAAACAAAAATAGAACACTTTAACGTTTATAGCCTTAGCTAATTAGCAATGCACTTCCCCAGATGGGCATTTAACAACATAAAACAATTTAAGTCATGGGGAGAATATTAATCAGAGGAGTCTGGAGTACAAAGTGGAGAAAGTGAATGGATTTGGGTGTAAAAACAAGCCGGTGTAGATCGTCAGCAACCAACTTTAATCTACTTCTTAGTTTGTAACATAGTAATAAATATTCAGCTACGTTTGTTCAGCACAATGTCACAATATTGTTGGTTTTCGGCACAAAACTAATATTTAAGATGTCAAGGAAATCCAGAACACGTTTTTGAAAGTACCCTGCAAAAAGTTTAACTCCCGTGTAATTTCTTTCTCGTCTCCTCTAAAGTAGCATTGAACAATACATCCTCATGATTTCTTTGGATTTTTCAATGATTTTTGTACTGCTTTGGCCACTTTATCCTCACATTTTCATGACATGTTGTACCATTTCCTTAGAAAAACAATGACAATGGACAAGTAATAAAAGAGAAGTACCAGGCATTTAGAAATTACCTATATATTGCAATTTTTTTTTTTCAAAGATTCAACTGAACACATTGGAGCAAATTGTTTCTCTTTAGCTTTGTGGCTTTACCAGAGTACCCAAACACCTCATTTTAAATGTTCTCATTGCAAAGTTGTCAATTAATAGATCTCAAATGGCTTTAACATCAAAAAGAATATCCCTTTGAAAATGTTCAGTACAAGAAGTGCAGAAAAAGTGAAAAGGTCTCACAGAAATGAAAATACAATAATGAAGGATAAATGAAGACTTTTACATGAAGCTCTGTATTTATTACCTTGAAAAATGTTAACATAAATGTTTTATTTCTTACAACAAGTCCTTGTTTTACATTAAATAAATTCATTTTTGCCGTTCAGTTTAGTTATCGGAAGATAATAAAGCAGCTTAGAGACGATAAAAAAATAGTTTTTCCAGAGGTAATAATAGGTACAGACCTATCGGTGCATAAGTTCCGGGACTCAGTCTCATGCTGCGTCTACAAGGAACATATTTATAATATCAGAGCAGCATCTTTTTGATATTGGGTTCTGTCCTGTGGAATCAGCTCCCAGTTTTAATCCGTGAGGCACACGCTGACCCCTTCTACTTTTATCACAAATTTTATAGTTAGAGCAGGTTCAGTTACCCTGAGTTATCTCTATTGTTATGCTTCTACAAACTTTGGCTACCGGAGGACAAACTGAACACTTTGTCTTGCGCTTCTACATTCTCCTTCTCTCAAATTTTGTATTTTTTTCCCCTGTTATTTCAACATTTAGCTTTATGCTCTTTCTGGTGTTTTTCACTCTTGTCTGGCACTTTTGCTTGACTGCGACACCTTCTTGCGGGGTGGCTTCGGCTGAGCCGCTGATGCCAACAACTTAACATCCTCATGTGTTTTTACAGTGTTTAACCCTGTCTCAAAGAATTTATGTGTGTATTTTAAAAACCAATTAAACAAGTTTGACATTTTTGTGACTTTTTTTTTTTTTTTACTGGTACAAAGCAAAACATACGTACAAAACTCTGCGCTGGAGTTCCCTTGTGAGAATGAATTTCGAAAAGGATTTCCTCCCTTTCCGCTGATTGGTCAACGCCATGTCAATCTCAAATCTAACAATCCAATCAGATTACAGATGAGTTTAGCTGTTGCTTGGTCTCACAGTAGACCAAGTCAGGTATGCAACAACGCCAAAAAAACATTTTTATTGGATAATCTTTCTCTTTCACTCCAAATGTCCAGTTTTACTAATGTAGTTTTACGCCTGCAGTGAAGTTAGTTTTTAGTTAAATGTGTGACTGACATGGTGTGATTCTCTACAGGCAGCAGTGGTTTTCCATGCCGTGTGCTGTCTCAGAGCGCTTGGTGAGACTCCATGTACTCGCTCTGGAATGCATCGGTTCGCTTCGGGACCGTCAAGAGATTCCAGTCGGTCGAAACACATTAAAAGACTCCTGCAAAATTTGAGCTTCCAGGTGACCGAAACACTGAGAATCAATGCCGAATGTGATTCTGCTCTGGACTAACGAGGCACACCTGATTGATTCCGTGATAATTTCATTAATTTCCTATTTTTGTAGTAACATTTTTGCAGGCTCCAGAAAATCTGAATGTAGTTATATGTCACTAATTACATCACCTTTAAGGACAATCTTTTAAAACTTGGAACATGTCCAAGGAGTAGATGGCTTTTGTTTTGAGCCTGTTGTGAAAAGGTCAACAACATAAATAACTCGAGAGAGAGAGAGAGAGAGTTAAAGTGTATGATAAATACATTCATGAATTTGCTTTATACTCAGGAATTCACAAAATGTACTAAATTCTTAAATAAATTTATCTAAAAGTCTAGGACGAGTAATAACTAGAGTAACACTGCCGTGTTATTGTCTACAAAATACTTAAAATTTTTCAAATTGACGTTTTGTTAAGTTACTATCTACCAGTCACAGAAAGATATCATGTCACAGCGAGTTTTGGGTTGTTAGCACCGCTTTATTGCACAAAAATATAAAGGTGATTATACCTGACTCAGGTATTATCTGTTATGATTGTGTCATTTTTTTGTACCCAAATTCAGGTTAACAGCCAGGGAAATTAGTTCCAAAAAAGAAGGTTTTGATGAAAAAAAAAGAGAAAACTAAACAAAAACAGGAAAAAATAAAGGTTTAAACCAGAATAATATGGTGCAGCTGAAGAATTACCTGAGCAGGGAAACTGAGGTAAGGTGACTAATAAAGAGGGAATAAAATTGTACACACAAAGGACTTTACTAAATGGGTATTAAGAAAATTAGTTCAAATTGCATAACACATTAAGGACCCATATGGGTCCCACATTTTACCCAGAACTGTTCTGAATCAAACCTATATTTTCAATGAGGCCATTATGTAATTCATGGAGATTGCCATTTTGAACCTTATTTTTACCTCTACAGGTCTCAAATGTAAAAGTTGAATAGGCAGATTGAGTCATCTTTCTCCTTCACTCCAAATGTCCAGTTGTACTTCTGCAGTTTTACACCTGCAGCAAAGTTGGTTTTTAGTTAAATAAAACTGAGAGGCTGAACCTCACAGCTGATGTGGGTGGGTCAAACACCTGGTGGACATCCAATCATCTTAAAATACAGTCTCTCCAGTAAACATCAGAGAGTTCTTCTAATGTTAATGTTATACTGGAAACATTAAAACTTCCATTTGCTTTGGGTGGATAAATGCAGAAGTTGAGAATTAATTACGTGGGAGATACCCAATGATGAAAACCAGCAGCAAAGTAGTAAAATAACATTCACTTAGACCTCTACAATATGTTTCCTTCTTGTACCATATTACTTTTGCAAAACTAATTTTGCCCAGGAATGCTTTACATGTCCCATCCTGAGTATGTGTTTCACAAAATAAAAAAAAAAAACATGTAAATAGTTTCCAGTCACAGTAACTATACCATAAGTAAGGCAGAGTAAAAATGTATCAATGTATCAATTATCGCTCACTTATGACACTTCTTCTACTCGTTTATGTCACACTTCTGAATAAAAATAGCCTCGGTAATACAAAGCCCACTGTGGAAAAACTCGAGTTCCCACCAAGCATGAAATTCCAACAAGGTAGCGTAATATTAGACACCATTTTATCATTGCTGTATCATTAACAGCATAATCAGGAACCTATTTTGGCAACATGGAAATAACACTTATATAAACTCCTCATTATGTCACCTCCAGGGGCCTTTAAATTTCATTCCAACCACTGAAAATCAGCTTCATATTATTAAATGTTAACTTGCATTAGGTCCTTTTTAGAATGCTCACATATACCAACCATCAGGATCCAAACCACGCACAGCGTAATTCTTCCATAAGTTGCTTAGTATACACAGTGTTGTGTTAGTAATAATTGTTACACTGGCACCAATCTGTTTAATAATATGATGCAGCCGCATAGGGAGGAGATGGGGGTAGTGGGGGGGATCGTATTTATAGGTTTAAATGTTTTGGGGGCCGAGTCATTCTATAATTCCTCCTTATCGGCCACGGGCTTTAGTTATTTACTTTAAAATGAACTAATTTCTTATTCCAGCGGAGGGGGGACAGGCCGCTGACTTCAACAGCTGCTTCATGACCCAAAAAACTGTCAGTCTTTCCCTGGAATAAATTGTGGAATGTTCCATTCAGCGCCGCGGGGGTGGCGCTGAATAAAAACCGGCGCAAATCCGACTGAAACAGACGAATTATCTTGTTTTATCGCGCTAAACATAATTGATTAAATCTGCTAGCCTTCTTTTTACACCTGGTAAAATAAGAGGCGCTTCTGACCAGAACCGGTTTCTGTCCTTTCTTTTCGAGTCTCCCCGGCTCGGAGAGCAGAGGTTCGTGTAGGCTCATAGTAGAATCAATTCACAGAGAGGGGAGCTTGAAACCGACGCTTCATGCCTGCGCGCTGAGTTTGGAGAGAGCGGCGTGTCGGGCTGCTCGCAGTTTAATAGTCCAGGTAGCATCCGTGCTGTACGTACACGTCTGTGTCCGCATGTGCACTTGCATGACTGCTGCGGCTGTGAAAGGCTGAAAGATGGGGGGATAAAAGTGCCCGGAATTGATTGATTCTTTGTTTTGTGCGGTTTCATGACAGATATCGTGGTGAAAATAAAGTTGGTGCTCCAACAAAGTCCGGTGCTGGCGGTGGTGGATGGATGGATGGATGGATGGATGTCTAGCTGGTTGTCTTAGTGTGAGGGTGTGCATGTTGGAAACAAAGCGTTTCACACACGCACACAGACATAGAGGGATGTTGATGGAGAGGGTTTAAATGTGTCTTATCCTCTTACAACAAGTATACAAAACTTTCCACCATACCAAAAACTGATCTGACACTAATTCAGATTCACTTTTGCACTTCTCACTCACACTTTCCATAAGTCAAACAAATGCAGAATTGACTGTTTCATACCTAGCTAGCTCTGATATTTCTATTTTCTTTCAAAAGCAAGAACTAAATCTGATTTTCTGACTTCAGATTTAGGTTGTTCAGTATTTATTTGTAATATTACGGCAGGCAAACTCATCAAACAAATAAAAGTAGACCCAGTTATTGTTCTGTACTTTCCTGAAATTTAAAGTAGACAAAGGGGTAGACAAGGCATTAATTGCAGAGGGCCCTGCAAAAGATAGTGAGGGGATATGAAGACCAGTGGAGTGTCCCCACTTGAGGGACTGTGTGATGTTCGGAAAACATGCAGTTATTTCTTAGTATTGTCATATAGATGATATTAAGTGTAACTCTCTTTTGAATAACTATTTTTTAGCATCACAATTCAGCACGAGATGCTATGAGAGTCTAACAAAACAATCATCTTAAGAAATACCAATCATCTTGGTATTTCTGAAGTAGAAATGCCAAAAAAATGTAAATGTAACGTCCAACATGATCTAGTTGCTTTCATTTAAAACAAAAGAGCTGAAATTACTCATACTGCTGCTAAAATAATACAATCTATTGATTATTACATTTGAAATAATGTTTCAATAGCATTTAGTTACTGTTCTGATTTAGATGTGTAGTCTTAGACAAGAACGTAGACTAAACACACACTGAAATTAGTCATTTGTATTTCAAATATGATACATTCTTAACATTGTGCTCTTAAAGTAACATAAGAAAAGTATTTTCGTATTAATTACCCTGGCTTTCCCTTGAGTTCAGAGTTTATTTTTTTAAATATTAGCCCTTGCTTGTAAAACAGTAAATGGTCAGGCACCAGTCTGCCTGTCCGATCTCACTGAGCACTCAGTCTGTCATTATCTATGTTCACAAAATCAACATTTGTTGATTATTACACACATCAGACTGATAACTAAAGGAGGTCAACCCTTTCAGGTTGTGTGCGGCTGATTGACTTGATCCTTTAAAATATAAACGACCCGTCGTTTGAGATTTGCCTGGGCCCTTTTACGTACATTGTTACTTTTAAAGTAAAAGTATTTATGTAATTACGCAGGATCTTATAATTTCACTTGCCGTGGCTTTGTGCAAAATGTGTCCTGTGATTTTATGTTTTTATTCTATGCTGTTCAGCGCTTTATGACATGTAAAAACTATTAAATATAAGAAGCTGATGGAATCTACATGACATGGTCAGGCTATTTGTTCGTGTAGCTAGCTAGCAGCATGCCGCTTTACAGGCACGTTGCTCCTGGCTCACCAAACGTAGCTTTAAAACGGCCTTTTGGGTGGTTCTCCAAGGATTTTTTTCATCATTATTATCTGTGTTTTCCACAACTGGGAAAATCTCCAAACAGATAAATTAATCTTTCTTGTAAAAATGGGATAAAAAAAAAAATGGATCCCAGGTCAGCCAGCTGTTGGCAGAGCACAGCAACAGGTAGGCCTTCTGGTCACTTCCTTCTCAAGTCATCTCAATTAAATGACTTTTAACTGTAAAGGAAGTGTGACTAGCTGTTTTGAAACTGTAATTTTTGTCAGTCTTGATACCGGTGGCTGCAGTCTCGACGCCTCCTTTTCCCTACAGTAAGCTCCATATCAAGTGTGAGCATCAAGGGCAGTGGAAGCCTGCTAGACTGGACATCTGCATGCAGAGAGTGAATCAATGTCAGCTGAACCTTTGGGTTGTTGCCCACTTTAATATTGCGACGATGATCGTGACTCCGTATATGGTGCTACGCTGCACCTCGGTCCAGGATCGGTTTCAGAACCGCCGCAGGAACAGGACGCCAGCAGACAAGCAGCGCAGCTTTCAGGTGGCGAAGTGGTGTTAATTGGTGTTAGGATGTTGCACTTTACTTTGTTGCTCTTGTCTTACATGTTGTTCTGCTTATGTTTTAATCTGTATGGGGTTTTTCCGATTAGCCGCACAAGGATTTTAGCATTGACGTGTGGCAGATCTCAGGAGAGCTCTGTCTTGTTCTGCCGCCTGCTAACAAGTATAAAAAAATAAAGTGAATTGAATTTGATTTGAATATCAGAACCCAGTTTGTGTACGTCTTAATTAAAACCAGCCAACGTACGCTTCGTCTTCAGGTCCCGTCATCATTGCGTTACGGTTTCATCATTTTTCTCTTAGTGTAAAATTTCTGATAAATTATTCACAAATATACACTACAATGTCCAATCAGTCCCCCTGATGAACTCCCCCTCTCCTTTCTTTTAACAATCTCACACTCCTCTTTCATTATTCTGCTCATTTCCAAACACACACACACGCACACACACTCACGCTGCTGCTGTTTGTGTGTGTGTGTGTGTGTGTGTTCACCTGTGCGTGTGTGTGCGTGTGTGACTTGTTTAATGCACTGCAGGTTGGCTCCTGCAGCAGGTCTGGCCAGATAAGAGCAGCACACAGCTCTGTGCGGCTGGGAGGGAGGAAAGCTAGAGAGGAACATTGCCTCTTCACTCACATAAACCATTAAATTGTAATAATGGGGCCACCAGCGCTCTAACATGGTTCCATAGCGCCCCCTGTGGGTGATTAAGTGAGCAGCATGTGAAGATGACCAGAGATGTGGATTTGAGATGTAGGAGAGCATGCCGTGAGGGAGAATAATTCAACTTGATATGCTGTATGTGAGTTAAAATAAAACACATAAAGGGATCGCAGTTCTAAAAAAATAATGCTTCAAAAACCGCTTTGAGATCATCGAAATGAAAGGTAAACGAACCGGTTGTATAGATCAGCCATTCGCGTTCAGTGGGTGAATTTACAGTTGTAACTCTCATCCGGTCATAAACGTCCGCTTGCATGACACGTGTTGTCCGAGTTTCTGGCTGCAGCGGCCATAAAATCCCTGTTTGTCTTCTCCTCCGTCAACAGAGAGCGGCTGATTGTAGGAGGCAGAGGAAGAGTAGGACAACACTGCCTATTTGCATTCAGTGAGTCAACACACCAGCACAGACGGTACAACCCGTTCCTGTAGTTTTCATAAACCCTTCAGACGGATGTATTTCACCAAATCACATCAGGCTCTGTCCTGGATCTCTCCCTAGTTCATTATGAACGGTATCCCATCGCAGGCAAAACCCTTTGAGAGTGCACAGAGCGAAGGCCGGTCTGGTCAAGTTACTAAAGTGGTGCTACAGCAGGTAATTTGTCTTCTCTCCACCTAAAGTGTCTGAATGTATAGCAGACGATTTTGAGCTCCAGTCCTCCTCGGAATGAGCAGTTCAAAACGCAGATTTGACCTTTTTACTCACATGGGTTTGAGAAGTGAACCTGTTGTAGGATTTTTTTTTTTTCCCCCCAAAACCTGTTGATGAGGTTGCTCCTCGTCGAGAGAGCGCCTCCCTAAGGAGCATTTCCGTGCATGTCCCTCTAAGAGGAGACCCAGAACCCATTGAAAGGACTAACCAGGCTGTTTCAGGCAGTGGTGCTGTAGGATTGATTGTCAACTACCAAAAGAAAAATGTAGGCAACAGCGAAATGATTTGTTTTTTTATTACTAATTGTAGTTTTGACATAACTGATTTGCATGTTGGCTAAATGTTGACTCTTTCAACGTTCCGCAAACTCATCGACGTGTCCATTCGAAGCTCCACCACCTGTTTGCTACTCATGGGCGCACCTGGAATCTGACGGGTTTTAACTTGTGGGATCAATAAGCGTGTGAAGAGTGCACCCAATCTCTCTGTGTTTCATTTACCATCTGGTGCAAACAACAAGAAAAATTCAGCTTAAAAGTTTAAAGTGCATCCAAAAAAAAACTTACTTCACTTAGTCAGCAAAAATCCCACAGAGCAAGAAAATTTACTTGACATTACCTGGCGATTCACCTACAGCCAACCGCCCAATAAGAAAAGTTGAAAAGGATAAACATCAAAGCTGAATGTAGATTATGTACGATTTTAGGTTTTAGGATACAGCAGGTATTCAAAACCAGTTACTTTCATTTATGGTAAGAAATAACTTATCAGGTCATAATACCTCAGCCTCCCCATCACCAACTATAGTCTTAAACTACAAAAAAAAAAAAAATGCCCCCTGAAAAAAAGAGTCAAATAAAGAATTAATGTGCTATTAGCAATTGGAAAGTCTAGAAAACGCTGAATTACTATCAAATTAAATTTGATTTCATCGTCCATGTCTGCTGTCCATGTTCCTCCTGAAAATGATGGTAGAACCCAAAACAGAGGGATGTCCTGGACTTTGACTAGGCTCCACCTCTGCTTTGAGGCACATTACGAGGTTGCACCCAACCCCCTTCTTCAAAATGCAACCACACTTCTCACTGTGTAAGTACCGATACACCTCAAGACTTTCTTATATTGTTGCCACTCCTCTGTCTGAAGGAGTGGAGCTGAAGAAGCAGGTAAATATTTTACAACACATAATCAGTTTCTTCATGTCCTCCTCCATTTTTACTAAGTTTGCAGATATTCTGTATTTTCCTGTCTACTGCATATTTCTGAACTTGGCTGGATGGATAGATGGATGTTTTCATTTGCCCAATTTTTGCATAAAAGTCCATTGTGACGTGAACATCTTGTTGCATGCATAATGATGATGATGCATTGACACATCATGCACAGTGACCAGCTGAAGTCTCTGCACCAACCCCACTTCTGAATGTCTGTCATGACATCAAGGGGTAATGTAATGTAACACCCTCTCATGGTGCAGCTTCCACCCTTTGATTATGTGTCACAGCTAAGGCATGTTTTGATATTTTCCTTCTGTCTTTGTGTCTTTCACACAGCCAACCAGCATGTTATGCTAATTGGACACATGCGCTGGAAGCTCTGTTGTGCTGGCCTTGTTTTGAGCTGTTTGATTAGGAATTCATTGTATCTGGTCTGTGTTTGATGCCGTGACAAAGAGGCCTACGCAATTTTTTATTTATTTTTTATTTTTTTTGTCTTTGTTCCATTATTTCTCCTCATATTCTCATTTTTCTTTTTAACAGGTTGGGATTCTCTACATTTACAGTTTATCTGCAGTGTAAAAAAAATAAAATTGCATTTATTTGCTTATTGGTTGTAGCAGCAGCTTTCAACTGTTATGTTTTCTGTGAAAATTTCTCTCTCGACCATCTTAGTGAAGATATCAAAAGGCTACATAACTGTCTGTCAAACAAGTTCACAAACCCTTCATGCACTCCAAATCTTCTTTTTCTGATTATTTGATTTGAATTTTTTTCCATAGCTTCTTCTCTGGTCTCTGAACTTTTTTGAACCCTAACAGGAGAGATTTGCTTTAGATTTTCTTAAATATGGTAAAAAAAAAAAAAACAAGAAGCGCAAAACACTTGTCCGACTTCATGAACTTTGCTGCCCCCAAGTGGATTTTTTATTTACTACGCCTTTTGAATGCATTTCTGGCTGAATGTTATTTTTTTTATTTTTTTTTTTTATTTTAAATCAGAGCATTTAATTTTCATGCTATAATTTTGTTGCTGAATGATTTTCACATTTGCTTCTTTGATTTTTTTTTTCTTTTTTTTGCACAACGCTTTTATTATTTTTAAATGAATGTCATTGCCAAATTAATATATTGTCATTTATTAATGTATTGTTCAGGTCAAGCAGTTCTGATTGAATTTTGAAAAACTGCTAATTTTAATGTTTGAGGTGAAGGTAAAGGCTAAATTGAAGTTTTAGAGTTACACTGTTGTCCTGTTTGCACATCGTAGTGAACATGATCTTTTTAAAAAAATAAATAAATAAACATCTTATTTAAGAGATTGGAGTTTGGGACTTTTTGAACAGGTAAATCAAAATAAAGTTATTTTAAATAAATAAAAAAAAGTCTGCACATAGTGTATTGCAAAACATAGCTAACTACACTACATTGTAGGATGAACATTTGACCTGAGTATAAATAAAACATTTTCTATGATTTATTTATTTTTTCCAGATTAAACTCCTAGGAAATTCACAGTGGCTAGTAAAATAACTACAAATGGGTGAAATGCTACTCTACATTTTAATGAAAACACTCTGACTAAAGCAAATTAAACTGTGATGACAAAAATTACCTCAAAAATCTTGGAGTGACTCAAGCTGAACTTGTAGAAAGTTTGAGAACCACAACAATCTACAGGAGACTCTGACTCAACTGCAAGAGAGGAAATCTGAAAGTTGCAAGTTCGATTCCAGATTCTTTCCGTGCTACACGTCAAAACGCTCTTAAACAAGATAGTTAATACCACGTTCCCACCAATATGCAGGAAAGGGTGGCTCTAAATGGTCTTTGAATGGGTTAAGAAGTGATGAATTACTCTATTTTAAAGCAACTCCAGACATATCCCAAGCAGTAAGTTAGATTTTTGCAGAGGCCTTTTTTGTTTATTTATTTGTTTCATGACATTACATTTATTCACTGTCCATCTGCTCTAGCTGTGTTTTTAAAACTCAGAACTTCTTCTTGGTTCCTTCAATTATCTGAGCTTAAACGGGGGGAAACATCCATCCATCCATCCATCCATCCATTTTCTTTACACCCTTGTCCCTTAGTGGGGTCAGGAGGGGTGCTAGTGCCTCCTATCTCCAGCTAACGTTCCAGGTGAGAGGCGGGGTTCACCCTGGACAGGTCGCCAGTCTGTCGCAGGGCAACACAGAGACAAATAGGACAAACAACCATGCACACACACTCTCACCTAAGGGCAATTTGGAGAGGCCAATTAACCTGACAGTCAAGTTTTTGGACTGTGGGAGGAAACTGGAGTACCCGGAGAAAACCCACGCATGCACAGGGAGAACATGCAAACTCCATGCAGAAAGACCGGGGCTGGGAATCGAACCCAGAACCTTTTTGGGAAACCTCCAATGACTTTTAAATAACAATACAGGGAAGTCTGTCTTCCTGGAAGTATCACCAAATTAGGACCGAGTTAAAACTTTTGCACAGAACCACTTATTTCTCATAAGAAGTAGTTTGAACTTCGAAAAAGGAAAAACACATACACTGAATCTATAATGTCAATCGTCCATTTATTAAATATTCTTCTTACTAACGAAAACAAAAAACCTCCGCTTGCATATTTTATTGATTTACAGTGAAAACACTTTATTTCATCATGTTGTATCATTTCACTGGAAATAAACAGTAAAAAGAAACAAATACAGTTTGATTTAATCAACTCATATCCTGTAACTTTGAGCTTGAAGCTGCACATATACTGATCAGATGGCTTTTTTTTTTTTTTTTTTTTTTTAATCAAGAGTCCTAGCTATAAATCATTATTATACGTTTTAGGTTAACTGTAAATATGAACACATAAAACATAAAAAAAATAAAAAATCACAAGTCCACAATAAAGAAGTGTTGTTACTGGCATGGCGAGTGCTTAGAACAAACTATCATCTAAAAAACAAACAAACAAACAAACAAACAAACAAAAGGATTTATCACTTGCATGCACGGTTAATTGTCTACATAAGGGGGGGGGGGTTAAAAGAGAGCATTACAGGACACCAAAAGCACGGAGATAAAAACAAAATATCTTCTCTAAGACTGTGCAATTCTGTTCAATAACAAAGGTCTATGTTCAAAGCTTTGCATTACACATTATTACAGGGGTTATCCTTCAATATGTGCTCCTAGGACATACAAAATAGTCAGCTATTGGAAAGCACATGGCACAGGTAACAGCTACAAAGTCTCGAAGTGATATAAGAGCCATAGTAATCATAATAATCATAGCTATATTAATACAGCATCTGGTGCCATCTTGTACTGTTGTGTGTTTCTCTGTGCTGCAATGGTCGTACACAAAAGAGCGTTTACACTTGTGTGATGCGTTAAATGTCCATGGCACTTCAGCAAAACACTTCAGCAGATTACTTATGTCGATGACTCAGAATAAATAGGGAAGAAGAAAATAAATAACGGCTTCAGCTTTTCTCGTTTCCAGTCAGCACGCCCAGATGCTGTCGTTTGAATTTGTTCTCCGCAGATGAATGAGCGCTGTTGCAGATTTATCCAAACACACACACACACACACACACACACACACACACACACACACACACACACACACACACACACACACACACACACACAGGCATTAGATTACAGAAAGACGCTAATTTAGTTTTTGTCTCCCTGGTGAGGATTACTCACCTGAGAACGATGTCAAGAAGAGGATTTTCAATTTCAGAGCCGTTTGCAAAGGCGATATTTCTGAAGAGCTCATAAAGCTGATTATGTAAACAGATCATAAACTGCGTATTTGTTACTGCATTTGTTTCCCGCGGCGCTGTCAAGTGCTTTGCTCACCTTTCATTCATCTTCCTCCCTCCCGCCGCCTTCCATCTCTCGAGTCTGAGCGAGCCGTTTTAATTAATCCCAACTCTGCGCAAATGAGATAAATTAAATCTAACACGAATCTGTGCGTTTGTCCAAGCTCAACATTTCGGAGCTCTCGGCTGTCATCCATCCTCTCTCTGCTCGTCTCGTGTGCGGACGTGAGACTAAACTGAACAGAGGGCTGCGTCTCTCCGCCGGTAAGCGAAGCGGGTTGTTAATGGTAATCTGAGGATGAACTTGCAGAAAAGTGGACTGTACAATAAAAAAAAAAATGAAAAAGAAAAAAGAAACATCCTGCTGACACGAGATGTTATTGATTAATCTGAGTAAACAGAACATGGAGCCGTGCTTTTCTTTTTTTTTTCTTTTTTTTTTTTTAAATTAAACATATTTTAAAAACTCTGCTGAGTGGCGCGTTGATGACAGGCCACGTGTTTTACACGCGGTCACCAAAAGTAACGAGACACGGCCGCTTTCTCTCTAAACGCAGGTTTTGTTGAGATCAACCTTGACCGGAAGCGGTCCTGCCTCCTGGGCTTCCTCCGACTGCTTCACGCTGACGGCGATCATGGAGCTCAGATGGAAAGGGTTGACCTTGTGTACATGTTCCATGAACTCCTTATCTCCATTGATGCTCAGCTGAGAAAAGCAAAGAAAAGCAAAGACAATATAGCAAATAGCCAACGAAAACATGACTGCACTGGCCAAAAAAAATTGTCTGTTTTTTTTTTTTTTTTCAAACTGTTTTAGGGTCATTTTGATGGGCTGAATCCAAAAATCACATTGGTTTTTGCTCAATCAGGTCAACATTCAACATGCAACAATTTACGGAAATCCATGTTCCTAACATTTAATTAATACACTCTGTTAGAAAACTTTTTGTTTTCTCCTATATCCTTTTTTGGATGAGAAGTATTAACGGAAATGAACGGATAACGTCACAAAAATGTAATCAATTTAGTCGGTCTCTAAATCGAAATAGAATAAAAATTTAACCCGATTGAGAAAAATGGATCATTTTTTGGATTCAACGGTGCAAAACAGTCCTAGTTCAGATGAAAAAACATAGACAGCTTTCAAAAAATAGTTTTTGTAACCCAGTCATATTTAAGCAAATCTGTTCCCTATCTTGCCATTTATTTTTGATGTGTTTAAAAACACATGAAAATGAAGGCATTTATTTATTTATTTATTTATTTATTTATTTATTTATTTATTTATTGCTCTATCCAGTAGTGTAGCAATCAAAATCGCTGTCAGAGGGATATTTATTTTTATGCTTATGCATAAACCGACCTTCTGGGAATTACATTTCAATTCACTATTAGTGTTACAAAATGGTCAGAAAGGACAGATAAGACAGAATCATTTAGATGTTAAAACTACAAACTGGAGGGTGTACTTTCTCTTTAATGGAGAATATGGAGAATAATCATTGTTTTCCAAAAAATGTGCAGCCTTATTAAACAACTTGTGAAAACAACTTAAGCTAAACGTCTATCGACCGATTTGATATGCACAAAAGAGAAAGTATGACACATTTAGAGAGATAATAAATAAGAAGGTTTATCTATGGCTGCTGAACATTTTTAGCAGTGAAGCACTGCTAATACTTTGACATTTTAATAAACAACTAATAATTCAGAATCACAAACAGCATAAGAGGGTCGACATCGGGCAAGGCTTAAAACTATTTAATCACTAAAATATGTGTTGCATAACAAGGATTTGGTGATGAAGAGGCATTTAATAAACTGAACAGAAAACACTGTAACTCATCTTGCTGGATTTCCACTAATATCATAGCAGTGATCTAAAGCTGCAGGCAGAGGAGGAGAACACAGCAGGGGACAGAACACGGAGATGCTCTTCTGAATACGTACCTGCGTCTTGATGTGCTGCTCCGGCGCGGTGACGAGGCTGGCGCAGCTCAGCCACAGCATGACCATGATGGACAGGAAGAGACAAGCAGCTAAAATCCACCGAGGAAGACCTGAGCGTCTGGAACAAGGAAGAGGGAGACTGACCCTGAAACACTAAAAGGATTCATAACCAGACCAGTCGAAAATAAAAATACATCTACCATTCTCTGTTAAATGTCGTCACTCGTTTACTGCAATCCAACAAGTGCGGTCTAATGGTACACGGCTCGGTGTCCAGAGGCGGAGATAATCCCAGTTATGATCGTAAGTTTTATTTTATTTATTTTTTTATTTTTTCAATCAAATATTACCAACGGGAGGCATTTCAAACTGTGGACTTTTGCCACAAAGATTATCAAAAGCTACAACCGAACAGGAGGAAACAGAACAAGGAACAAGTGGAAAGCTGTGGTGCATCTGAATAAGATTCAATACAAGCAAGTTCTGAATCATTTAATCACGTGAATCAGCTCACCAAAAATATATATTTTCTCTCTCTCTCTCTCTCTCTCTCTCAAAGGTTTCTGACCTTGACATGCAGCCCAGGAAGTCGTGGTCAGCTGCAGCGTCCTCTGCGTGCTGGACGGGGCGCTTCCCTTTGATCGCCGACTTGCCTGCTCCTCTGTCTCCTCGCCCTTTAACGCCTGCCAGGCAATTAGAAAAAAGTTCTCCGCTTTGCTGACACGCTCAATATTCACTCAACTCTTTCACGTTTTGCCACATTACACCGACGACGGTCAACGCAACATGTTGGGATTTCATGCAGGAGGCCAGGACGGCTCGACGGACAGATTGTTACGGCCAAACTGTTGATCCGAGTCCCGTGTATTGTTTGTAAGTGTTGTGGAAATGTTCCTACCGTGGGGTCTCTGGGTGTGGGAGTGGACCTGAGGCCAGGGTTTGTCAGCCACGCTGGATCGAGGAGCCTGCAGCTCCGGCATGGAGTACTCCATCTCTGGCTGGCTCTGACGTCGCAACAAACAAGAGCAGAAAGATATTTAGCCATGAGTGGAAATATAGACAGGAAACTTTCACCGATTTCATGCACAACTTTCCAAACTTCTTCATTGATATGTAGATTTCGGATCTGTGGCGTTATTCTAGACAGAACATGATTGGTAAACCACTTTAAGACAATAGTTCAAAGATCATACCAAAGCATGTTAAGCCCCTTGTTCTACAAGAATTATACAAATAATAATCTGTAACCTTTATGGCATCCCTCAAGAATGGGTTGACAGCTTTAGCTTCTGGTGCAAAAATATATCTTTTCCATACAAATTCTTGTGTGTTTTGCTTATTAACATGATTCTTCCACATTTACAGCTAAGCATTGTTTTGAAACCAAAGCAGTGTTTTTACTTTCTAAGCCTTTCGACTTCAGTAAAACAAAGTGAGATGTCTACAAATGGGAAGAAAAAAAACCCTGAACTTTCACTGTTCTAGCATAACTTTAAACAGCCTGGTTATGCTTGAAAGTTAATGTGTCTGAACTAAAATAATTAAAATTAACACGAGGAAACAATAGCACATTACTTATCACAGTTACTTTTTCGCAAAGGGTTTGAATAAAATCCTAGGTGGAAAACTGCTTTTTGTATTAACTCGGATCACCTTTTTATCCCACAAAAATTGTTTGATGATCTGAAATGTTTAAATGTGACTAGAAAGTACGCAGAAGAAGCAAGGGACACATTCATACTTTGTGAATACAATAATTTGCTGGTAAACTAAAAGTTTCCATCTTGACATCAGGATTTCGTGAGCATTAATAACTTTCCCTGAAGCTCATTAAGGACAGAGTTTTTATTAAAGATTTTCTGTGTTCCTTCATTTTATTTCACTCACTTAAATGGGTTTTAACTTAGTACTGAGGTAGTTTCTAAAAAAAAAAAAACATCTAAAACACACAGATTGCCTGTCGTCACTGTTTTGTGTTTTGTGTTTTGTTCACCAAGAGGACTCATTAAAAGAGGATTTTGCTTTCCCACTGCTGACCCTCTTTTCCCTACAGCAGCAGCTGCAGTCACTTTTAATAATAGCATTGCTGGCCTCAGCAACAACACACACATGCATGTGCACCTAACGGTAAATCATCTCCCGCTGCAGCTTGAATCCTCCCAACTGTTTTTTTTTTTCCCCTGTTCATGTAATAATTCATGTGTTTTCATCCAGATCTGAACCTCCTATAGTAGCACCAGAATGTTGGTCTGCGCCAACCAAAACCAGTCACTAGTCTGAGACAACAAAGTGCGGCAGCGTCCCGGAGTCACAGTGGAGAAATGAAAGGTTAGTTCACCTCCCAAAAATGCCAAAATGAAAAGGCAGTTTTACAGCTGAATTTAGGAAAGCTCTCGTGAGTCATGTTTTTTCTGACCGAGCGCATTGAAACCAGATGTAGCGCCAGTGTAAAACGCTGTGACAGGAAAAACGTATATGGGTGATTTTAGTGAGCTGCAGACCGAAATGATCAGAGGAAGAGATAAATGTACTCTGTATTAAAAAAAGAGTTGGAATAGGAGACCTTATCTTCGTGGCTTTTAAATGAATATTTCTACTTTAGACATTTCTGAGTTTCTTCCACTCATATAGTTGAAATCAGATAATTTACATATATACACACACTAGGTCTGAACAGTATGACTGAGAAATGTATCATAATGTAAGTGTTTCATATCAGTTGATATTGATAATTATTGTTTAGTTTTTTTTTTGTTTGTTTTAAATATCTGAAATACTGGGCACTCCAGTGAACCACAATGGGTTCACTGGAGTGCCCAGTGCATATATATATATATATATATATATATATATATATATATATATATATATATATATATATATATATATATATATATATATATATGCTGCTCAAAAAAATAAAGGGAACATTTCACTTTAATTTTGTGTGTGGCTCCAAATCCAGGCCTCCATTGGTTAATAAATTTGATTTCCATTGATGATTTTTGTGTGATTTTGTTGTCAGCACATTCAACTTTGTACAGAACAAAGTATTAAATTATTAAAGGAGAATATTTCATTCATTCAGATCTAGGATGTGTTATTTGAGTGTTCCTTTTATTTTTTTGAGCAGTGTGTGTGTGTGTGTATATATATATATATATATGTGTGCTGCGTACATATTTTTTTTCCCCTAACTGTCTGATATTTTGTTATTACATTAGTTGAGCCTGTTAGTTGTGTCAGCCCACCCCATCATAAACACAATTCAGCGTCAAGTGGCTGAATTGCCTCCTCAGGAACCATCCAGTACTACGGAGTGATGATAATGGCCTCGTCATTTAATCCAGGTGTAGTGAAACAAACACATATAAAAGCTACGCGACACCAATTTTTAGATCGGGGTTTGAGACCCCTGTGCTAGATGCATTATCAACAAAGACAAATCCACACTGAGTCACCCTGTATCATTCAGCTAAACCTGCAGACTCTTTAAATCGGCCAACATGGCGATCTATCCTATTGCTATGAATTTTTTGTTGTTGTTGTTTTAGTTATTTTAGACTGCAGACACATTTTGTCTCTCTTAGCTTCCATCACTCCTCATTTCTGTATCTGTGGTTGGGTTTTCTGTGTAGTTCTTCATATCTCCACTGGAGGACGCCATGGAGAGCTCAACTTTTGCACACTTGCTTGTCATCCCAAACCCAACGACTGACAACCTCAAAGCTCCTAATTGTTCAACTCCTCTGTGCAACCTGTCCGCTCACCAGCATCTCCACCTTCCCACCAAACCCCCAAGTCTCTCTCTCTCTCTCTCTCTCTCTCTCTCTCTCTCTCTCTGTCTCTTTCTCTAGAATTATTACTGATGTTAACCTGACAGAACATAGTTTCAAAAAACTTAAAACCAACCCTTTCGCTCTGGGAGACGTGCCCTGTGCTCTGAAGAAACTACAATTGCAGCAGCATCTTGCTTTTGAGCGTTCCTTCTATCTTTCTTTATTGTTTACTTGCATGGGGATAAGTACTAAAAACAAAACATTGCAACATTTACAGCCTCGGCTAATTTGCTAAGCACATCCCCAGACATGCCTGTTTGCTGCAGGAGGGACAAGCTTTTTTCTTTTTTTTTCTTTTTTTCGTACATCTGGTATCTCATTTCAAGTGTGTATTTCTGAAAACAAAGTTAGACACAACCAGAGCAATGGCTGCTTGTAGATTGTCAGACCTTTGTGGACATTATCATACTGTAATTTGTATTTCAGAGAGCATTTCCCACCTTTGCCATCCCTCAGTGTGTTGGATTTTTTTTTTTTTTTTTTTAAGTTTGAACCTGTCACATTTCTGGCAGTGTATCAACTGCAAGCTAAACATAGGCCTGACAAGCTCCCTACAGCCCTGCTGAGGCAGGCTTCCCTTCACAGTGTTGTTCTGCATGCATACATCCGTCACCCAGTCCAAAAGCAACTCTGAGATGGATGCATTGCCCGACAGCCAAGTCGGCGCACAAATCCTCACATGCAATCCTGAATTCCCACATGAAGAGGGCTCTTTTCATACAGAAGCACTTCTGTGAGGGTTAGAGTGCATAAACACTATCATTTCCCTGTAAAACGGTCAATTATGCAGCTAAAACTGTCATCCATGTGTCCAAACAGTAAAAAAAAAAAAAACACTTGACAGAGATGCAGGTTTCTGGTCAGCTTTTTTAAACTGCAGGGTTTGATTGTGCAGCCTGGTGGTTTAGCAAAGCAAATCTTTTTTACAGCTTCAATAGGTAGGTGTCTTATTGTGTTAACTCTAGTTTAAGATTCTTAAAACTCCTCTAGAAAGCAATGCATCGTTGCATGTTTGTAAAAAAAAAAAAAAAAAAAAAAAAAGTTGCATGAACGTTACTTTTCAAAGTTAAACAAGGCAAAGAATGTTTTATCTGGATGCAATCTCAAATGAAACACACCTACCCCAGTCGCTTAAGAAAAACTGGTCAATGTTTCAGGGAAGTGCAATTATACCAAATGTATATGCTGTCTCTTTAAGATTTTCGGTAAAAGTTTCTCGAAAGTGTGAGAATTTACTCCTAATAATGTAATTGCCGCATTCACATTTTATTTTCAGCAGTCCTCCGCTTGTTAAATTCTGCATTGTGTCCCATTTTATTGTGACTTCACCAACGAGGCTCTCGGAGTATAAAACTGAGCGTCATGGCATCATGTAAGAGGATGTTTTTAAACCTTTAAAGTTGTGTGAGAATAAATAAAAAGATTTTGTCACTGTCACAATTCGGCCGCCTTTCCCTGCCCAGCTGCATGCTCACTCATGCTGCACATTCGGTACACGACGGCCGCCAAATGGGGTGCGACAGCTGCTGGCACTCTACCCAACCTTAAGAGAGGCGTAGAGTCGAGGGTATAATTCCCAATCTTAACAGGAAACAGAGTGCAGCATCAAATAATCTGCAGGGGTCTGCTGGGTTCCTTTAAACCCCAAATTACAACCATATGAAACAAACAAAAAAAAATGGCTACATCTCATTTTGAGCCATAGAATAACTAGAGAATAAAAAGGGACTGATACATTTTTTATGCAAAATACGACCACAAACTTCAGCGTATTTTCTACAAATAGACCAACCCAACGTAGAACATAATCATGAAGTGGAAGAAAAGAGTTACGGAGAAAGGAAGAGAGAAGAACCCAAAAAGAGTGGAGTTCATATATATTCAGATCACTTCTACTTTATAGAACCACCTTCCACTGCAGGTAAAGCTGGAAATGTTTGGGATCTTTTCTTCCAACTAGTCACACTAAGAGACAGAAATCTTGAAAAAAAATTTCCCCCTCTGTAACATAGTGCCAGTTGAGTCAGATTAGAAGGAGAGTTCCTGTACATTTTACGTTTCAAATCTTACAGATTTAGGTTTGAACTTTGACTAGGCCAATTCTAATTCTAATAGAATCACCTACAAACCAGGTGCTAAACTGAGGAAGCATTAAGAGACTGTCACACTCCCTCCACCATATTTAACAATCAATTTGATCTTTTGTGTGCGTGCGTGCGTGCGTGCGTGCGTGCGTGCGTGCGTGCGTGTGTGTGTGTGTGTGTGTGTGTGTGAAAAATGTAGCACTATTATGCCAGATGTGACACGACACACACTTTCCAAAAGGTTCCCCTTTGTCTCGTCTCTCCGCAGAATAGCTCCACAAACATTTTAGTCATTTCTGGAGAATCGAGATTTTCTTTGGTAAATTTGAGAAGCATCCTTTGTGTTTGCATTGGTTAGCGGTGATTTTCCCCTTTGAACATGATGGATGTAATTTAGATTTATGCGCCGTCTTTCTCATTGTTGAATCCTGAACGCTGACATTAAATGAGGCAAGTGAAGCCTGCAGAGTTTCAGATGTGGTTCTGGGTTTTACTGAGACCTCCTGACGGACTCGTCCACATGCTCTCAAAGTAATTTTGGCAAACCGGCAACTCCTGGGAAGATTCATTGCAGTTCCATGTTTTCTCCATTTGTAGATGAGGCTCTCATTGTGGTTCACTGGAGTGCCCAAACCTTAGAAATGGTTTGGTAAGCCTTGGATTCTCATCTGCTCTTGAATTTCTTTAGATCTGTGTAAATCTGTTGCCTTTTGGCATCTTTTAGCCTACTTCATGTTGTCAGACGAGTTCTTTTGAATTTCTTGGTTATGCTGGCCTGGCAGTAAGAAATTTAAAAGTGACTAAAAAAACAAAGCCAATATTTCAGATAATAACTGTTACTTTATGATTTAATAAGGGAAGGGAAATTATATTTTCTCATGCGGTCATTTTGGTTTGAAATCTTTTCCCTTAAAAATGAAGGGAATTTAATATTAATTTTGTGATCTAATATTAAAATGTGTTTGATCATTTGAAATATTAAAGTATGAGGAAAAAGTACAGAAGACTTTTGTGAGAGGGTGAAATCATTTCACAGTGCAGTGACAGTACCACTTGTGTATTTCACTGGAGTATTTTTGAATTAATTTGATTGGTGTGAGCTGAACTTAAACCAAACCATCCTGTTAAGAAATCAAATAAGAATTTGATGTTTCTGCCTTGCGAAGTGGCTCAGGTTTACCGAACTGAAGTTAAATGAACAAGCCTCTGTTGGGTTTCGAAAAAGTATAAGAAAATGAGATTTTATTTTAAAAAAATATAAAACCAAACATTTTGGAATCAGTGATATTCTACCTAAGTGCAAGCTGCCTCGTAAATAATTACTTTGCATTAAAGTTGTCTTTAAAATTAAAAAGAATTTTTTTAAGATCTCGTCGGGGGGCCTCTTACTTGGAAAACCACAACCTTGCCGTCGTCGGCCTGCAAGTAGAAGGTCCAGGTGGAGGAGATGAAGCTCTGGGCCGAGCTGACGATGTCGTTGCACCAGCTGGACACGGCCTCCATCACAGAGGGGGGCTTCGGGCGCAAGGTCATGGCCCTCAGCTGCCAGAGGGACGAGAACAGGTCAAACAGTTAGACCCAGAAAAGCCTGGCTGACCTCGGTGTGCATGCAAACGTGTCTGCTATGGTAATTTTCAGCGGCGACTGGTGAGTCATGCTCGTTTAGAAAAGCAGCACGTAGGTATTGGGGAGTGTGAATTTATTGTGTACGGAGCTGCCTTCCCTCACCTTCCTCCTCAAGATCTCAGGTTCAGAGGGTTGGCTGGCACAGCCGGTGCTGCAGGCCTCCTGCTCCAGCAGCTTGATGTATGCCTCCTGGCAAGCTGCATAGAAAAAGAGGAGGGCAGTTGTATAAAAAAAAAAA
>NW_015113034.1:370836-372152 GCF_001443285.1 Poecilia latipinna
GGGGGGGGGTTGTTGATGATCGGGTGAAAGCCGAGATGAGAACTGTTCGTTTTTCAGCAAACGATATTTGGTTTGAATGCATTTCCCAAAACATGATAAACAAAAGCAGGCCGATTAATATGCATCATAAGCCTACATCCTTACTCTTTTCGCATCGCACAGTTCTCAAGTGTGCGATAAAGCCCGCTTTCAGGTCTGCTCCTCGCAGCCTTGCAGGACGTCTGAACCACACCTGAAGGCAGCAGAGAAGCAGAGGGAGGGGAGACCACGGATGACCACGGATAAAGGCTGCGGATTTAGCCGCATTAAATCAAAGAAACCGCAAGAAAAATGTCCTTCATCCCCGCATCCCGCTCGGGACCAGTTTGGCCTCCTTCTGTGCGCAGAACCGCAAACTGTCACTAACTGGTATCCCCTGATCCTAATCTGTCATGGTGCAGTGTTGAGTAGGTTAAATCACGGGACTTGCCTTGGATGCAGTCCACATCTTGGACTTGCCTCCAGGGCGCAGACGAAAGCGAGCTGCATCTTTTCGGCCTAATTGTGCGCGCCGTACAGCGCATCCAAGAAGATGCAGAGAAATGTCCGAGCCTGGCTGCGCAGAAATGCGTTTACCTCAGCTATTCATTCTTCACACCGTAACTAACCGAAAACAGCTCGTCATAAAAGACGCTGATGTCGCTGTTGAAATATTGATTATGATAAGGATCGTACCCGCTTTCAGCCAGTGCTAACGGGATTTTCCTTTCAAAGACAGCGAAGCGCACGGGAGCAACTTACTTTAGCGGGGCTTTTGTTTTTGATGGTGAGCTGGCATTGCTTTTTGCAGTAATTGATGTCACCCAGCTGGTTGTCAAACAGATCCGAGGACGTCGCGGCAGCGAGCCCGGCGAGAAGAACCGAGAGCAGGGCGGGGAACCAGCCGCGCATGCTGCCGCCGAACCGGAGCATCTGAGGGAGCCTGGAGAGAGGAGCGGAGAGTCGGCCTTCAACCCGCACTGAGCTACCTGGGATGGTGCTGCTGCTGCTGCTGCTGCTGCCTCGGCTCCGCTCGGGTCCTGTCTGTCTGTTGCTCTTCCGATCAGCTCCTGCTCATGGCGTCACGCGCATCATCACCATTCTGCTCGCACACACGCACGCGCGCGCCGTTCTTCTTTAAACTGAACCTGCAGAGCAGCCTTCACTGCAGTGTGTAATGTGCCTCTGATGACTTTGGCACAAACTGTTAGAAGATGGTAAGCGAAGATGATGTTGGCAGCAGTGATTCATCCCGCTTAAATGAGAATATGAAAAAGAAAAAAGAAAAAACACACACA
>NW_015113034.1:376607-383475 GCF_001443285.1 Poecilia latipinna
TTAATATATATATAAATATATTATATTTAATATATATATAAATATATTATATTTAATATTTATATTTATATTTAAATATATTTGCACAAATCTGAGCTAAATGCTTGAATTATCCTATATTGTTTAACTGCGGTGATATGCTGTTAGTAATCCATCCATCCATTGCTTATAATTGCCTAATCTAACCATGGAGGCAGAAGCCTCTCCCAGGTCAAAAGTGCATTAATGGGATCCAACATCTTTACACAAACACATTTATAGGCACTTTAGATTCAATTAATAACTTAATCTGCTTTGTTTTGGAAAACCACAGTTTGTTCTTCTTCTCTACGCACATTTGAAATAACGTAGTTGGAGGCCCATCAACTGAAGGCAGAAAAAACACATAAGACATGGAAAGCAGAGTAATAACCAAGACTTGGAAACACCGAGTTAGAAAGATTATGAATTAATGGCAAAATATGTGGATACCTTGATTTTCCCAGGAGTTTCCCACAAATTAACCAAGAAATTGGTGTGTCAGAGGTTCCGGTTTAAGTAAAGGTTCCTCTCAAATTGGTTTATGTTTGAGTTAGTGTGTGAACTCTTGGATATTTGAACTAAAAAACAACTTTTCTCTAAATTACATTGAACTATGTGTTACCATACCAATGTAGAACATTTTGATTTAAGACGCATAAAACACATATTTCTGTGTTTAAGCAAATTTCTTATGAGAAAAGGAACCCACATGAATCACAATTAATACTTTACTACATTTTCCTTATCCAAAATTTAAATTAGCAGATTTTTTTTATTTTATTTTTTGTAATTTCAAAATGATGACCTGTGAATTGAATCCCAACAGAAAATGAGCAGCGAGTTCTGAAGAAACATTTATGTCAACAAATGCATCAAAATGTTTTGTTTCATTTTCCTGAATTGGTTGTCATTCTCTATGCCAAGGACTTGTTTTACCATCTGAGGGTGTGTGTGTATGTGAAGGCGTGTGTGAGTGAGTGTTTGGGAGGGAACAGGCTTGGAAACACTAAAGATCTGAGTCGGAGGAGGAGGAAACCCAACCTAAGCGTTGCAGCAGCTGGAGACGTAACGAGGTACAACTTGTGCTTCTCGGATTGTAAGCAGTTATTTTTCTTTGTCACAAGAATTCAAACTGGGAAGCTGGACAGGTCCTCCCTCCGCTTCGTCCGTCCGGCGAGGGACGAAGAGACAGACGCAGGAAGACAGAAGAGAAGCAGCTCGCAAACTATGATTTTCTTCATGATTCTGCTGCTCCTCGCTCCAGACGTGCTGCTCTCCTCAACACGTAAGGGATCGGTCGTTTGCATCTCTTCTTGCCCCGAACTTTGATCCACGCTGACGGACAGAACTACGCTTCAAAAGATAAACATTTCTGATGTTGTTTCTACCACTTCATTGTTTTTATTTGTTTCATTATCACATACTGCATCACATATAGTAGCTATCACATGCACTACTTTACATAGAAAAGGTAAATAAACACTGAGTCGAATGTGCAACTTTATTTTGCGTGGCCAGTGGAGCAAGCTGTCTTATTTTAATTTAATTTTGGGGGGTTTCTTGAAACTAATAGATTACAAAGGATAACATTTTAACCACAATTCATCTATGTCGAAATGAAATTCAAAAAAAGTTGTACAGCGCAAAAATATAAAACAGTGTAATTTATCCTGATAAAATCTTCTACTTACAGTAATGAAGAAATATTTTAAGAAAGAAAGATTTAATTATTGACTGAGCAATGACCTATTTGCATTTTTCATACAAAATCTAAATCTTTTCCAATATTTGTACTCAACCTGGCACACAACCGTCTTATTCTTAGCTTGAATTAGTTGTTATTATCAGTATTTTTATTGTTATGACCAGATTTTAAAAGTGTAGAGACACATGAAAAAGTTAACAACCGTCACAAATCTGAAGACCGGTAAATAAAACCCAGATACATTATTTAAAAGTCAACAAAGAGTTTTCCATGGACATCAATCAGGGAAGCAATCTTTATGTTTTACAGGTGGTTCTGGCTGGTGTTGGGGAAAAACAATGCAAAACACTTTTTACTGAAAAATCTGAGGAATCTTTTTGAGTAACTGCTGTGGGTCCATATATCTTCTTCGTCATGAGCTGAATATGTAAATAAGATCTGAGCTCCTGCTTTGTTGTGGGGTGGTGTGACTGCAATCTCTAGAGATTAAAGAGAAAAAACCAGTCAAAACATTTTTACTAATATGAATGATCTCTTAAAACGTGGCCGTGTCTCCTTAGGATGCCTCTCATTAAAAACACTGAAACTAATGACACACTACAGACAAAAAGCCTGTAACCCTTTAAACTAATTGCTAATAATGAAAGGTTTACTGAGAACTAATCAACACCAAAGAATAGCTTAAAATAATGTAGTATTTAGGTTTGGTGTGTAGTTTACTCTAAATGTTTTTTTTGTTTTTTTTTCTAAAATGCTGCTGAATTTCCATTTGCCTGAATGTGGCCAAGTGAGAAGCTACCTTATGATTTCTCTAATTTATAAAGCTTTATGTGAACTTAATGTCATTTATTTCCTATTTTGAGAAGCAGAAATACAAAGGCGCTGATAACAAAACTGAAAGTTCCTTGAAGCATTTGTTGACATATAAGTAATCATAAAAGATTTATCTTTTTCATAATAAATCTAAACTGTTTTACATCTGCTCATAAGTCTATCAACTTATTCTACAAGGTCTTATGCAACATTAGGCACTACTTTTTACAAAGAAAATTCTCTAAATATCCAGACCTACTGTAAATATACAGATGAAACTATTTTGTATTGTCTAATTTACTCAGGGTCAAGTCTTGCTCACGTAGAAAGCGTTTTAAAAAGTAGCTCAGCCTAAAAGCTTGCGCGCTGTGCTTCCTTCATCCAGATGTTGCCGTCATCTCCCCTCAGGATCCCGTCCTGAGAATCGGCTCTGGTTTGACGGCCTCCTGCAGGCTCAGCCCGGAGCTGGGTCTCCACGCCAGCTCCTTGTACTGGACTCTGAACGGAGTCCGCCTGCCCAGCAGCGCCTACGGCGTCGTGTCCTCCGACATCCTGAGCGTTGAGCTCCGCAGCCTGAACGGCTCCCAGCAGAAGTCCGGAGACAACCTGATGTGTCACGGAGCAGACGGACGGGTCCTCGCTGGTTCTTGTCTCCATGTGGGAAGTGTGTATAGAGACTTGGTCTTCCTCGAACTCTTGCACATTTTGTAACGTTTCATTGAAAAGCAAACTTGTATGCTTTTCTCAGAATTTTACGCAACAGACCAACACAAAACGTTGTATAATCACAAAGTGGAAGGAAACTAAGACACGGTTCAAAATTTAAATCTCTCTGTGACCAAATGCAATCTAGTGTTAAATATTCGTTGTCTATTTCACATTAAGAGGCCAGAAGAAAAGTATGAGAGAAAACAAAGCAAAAGAAGTCCATGAAAACTATGCACCATTCTCACTGTGAATGACGGTGGTGGCTGCATCATGCTGTGGTGATACTTATTTTCGGCATGGACCGGGAAGGTGACTTGAAAATTAGTGATCAGATTTTCTGTCTGTCCAATACGACTCAGCTCGAGAATTGTTTTTAAAACATCTGTCCGTCCAACTTGACAACTTGTTGCAACGACAGTCGCAGCTATTTTCAGATATTTGGGCCTACTTGCTTTGAGTTTCTGCATTTAAATAGAAGTAAAATATTTATTTGAATCGAGACAACTTCCTCAAATCCAAACTTACAAATCTTGCTTGCATTTGGTTTAAATTTGAGTCAAAGAAATTGCCTCTCGGAAGATGTTTGGTTTGACTATAGAGCACGACCGATGCTGCATTTCAAGGCCACTTTTGATGGAACGAGAAATCCGGAAAACATTGGCACAAATCATCTTAAATACGAGTTTGAAGTTACAAGGACTGGACTCCGTTGATAAAAAAAAGTCCATCATTGTGTTTGACTTTAAATGAAATTAGTTTGCAGCTTAGCACACGGACAGCTTTATGCGCCACTCTAACTGTAGGCGTAAGATTGTATTGACATGGAAAATATGAAAACCTTAACTGTTCGAAATAAGTGTAACACTTCACCTGAAATGTTTGACCTCTTGGCCCCTTTAACAACAGTAACAATTTTCAACGTCCTTCTTTTTTTGCTTTTTTTAAAAGTCAAAAGGAGGTCATTATAGACATGTTTGAACACACTTAGTTATTTTTATTTTATTTTTATTTTTTGGATTGCTTAAACCTAATTCTGCTACTTTAATTACATCCCAGTGCCTCCAGAGAAGCCGGTAAATTTAACATGCTGGTCCCACAACGCAAAGGACTTGAGCTGCAGGTGGAGCGTCGGTGGGCAAGGAGAGACCCACATCCCAACCAAATACACCCTGAAGTACAAACTGAGGTGAGGCAGCACCTCTCTTAGATAAAATGTCTGATTTGCATCGTTTATCAGTCTTTATGAGTCACAAGCTGGTAGACGGTGATTCTCCAGAGCAAATGACTTGCCGTTGTTTTGTGTTCAGGTGGCATGGGAGAGAAAACGAGTGTGAAAATTACAGCTCAGAGAAGAAGGGTCACGCTTGTCGCATCTCGTCAAAAATCGCTCTCTTCACGCCGTATGAGATCTGGGTGGAGGCAACCAATCAGCTGGGCTCAGCTGCCTCCGACATCAGCTCGCTCGACGTCCTGGATGTAGGTCAGTAAGGAAACTCTTTAGCCTTCATGTCATGGGGGCGGGAATGATCGGTACATGGAGACACAGCAGCTGAATACGATAAGAACGTCATAAAGTGACTAAAGATGGTGAAGTTTCAAAAATGTTGTTGAAGGAAGCGGCCCAAGTTTTCTTCTTTCTTTGAAGAACGAAAACTTCAGAGAGTTTTCTTTCTTCAGTCCGCAGAATATTTGTCTCAAAAGTTGTTTCAAACATCAAGAGGTTGTTTGTAAAAGGTCTCTTTTGGGTTTCACCTTGGCTCCAGCTAGTCTCTTTCATTTTGTTCAATCTGCAGTCCTTCAGATGCTGTTCTTAGGTTTTTTCTGACCTCCTGGATTAGTTTTTTTATGCACTCCTATGGAAATTTTTGTAGGATGGCCACTTCTGAGAACAATTATTATTCTGTTTTCTCTATTTCAACATAAAGGCTCTCACTGTGGTTCACTGGAAGATGATTTTCTAATCTTTCCCTTTGGCCTGCTTCATGTTATCAGTCAGGTTGTATCGTGACTTCATTTCGATAGGCCTGTCTGAGTGTGACTATTAAAATTAAACTAAGCATTTGTGGTTCATCATAGTCAATTCAGGCTTTAATGAGGACATTTTTTTCCCTCCCCTTCATAAATGATCTGGTATTAAAATTAGTTTGGTAATCTCATCTTTAAAGGGGGCAAACACTTTGCGTGGTAGTGTATCTTACCCTTACAGTGGGTACGGAAAAATATTCAGACTTCCTTAAATTTTTCATTCTTTGTTTCACTGCAGCCATTTGCCAAAATAAAATAAAAAAACAGTTAAATATGAATGCCACTGCAAAGGGTTTGAATACTTATGACCAGGTGATATTCCAGATTTTTCTTTATATATAATTTACAAAAATTTCTATGTTTTTTTTTCTCTTTTCTGTCAAGATGGGACGCTCAGTGTACATTCATGGGAAATAATATGAACTTTTTTTTGGCTTTAGCAGACGGCTGCAATGAAACCAAGAGAAAGAAATTCAAAGGTGTCTGAACACTTGCCCCTATCCACTTTATTTATTGCTTAGTTATTTTCTCCTCAGCTGTTCAGATCTCCTGCCAATAAATAACAACACTCCAGTCAGGCAGGAAGAATAATTCCCAGCGTGCGACACTCTCAGAAGTTTTGTTGTAAAAGTATCGACTCAGCAGATGCCTCCCAGTTAACGACTTCTGAGGTTTTAGGTTTAGAGCCGTAACACTAAAGCACTAATATAATGTAGTCCCCTAACCTTCTGCAAACACCACATTCTCCTAAGCCGTGTTTGATACCTGGAGACTCTGCATCCTCTCTGCAGACTGCAGAGTACCCTGGAGGTCGTTGTAAGCTTCTTGGGGTCAAAATGGAGGATTCGTCTGCTGCGTTATGATACAGCAAAGACTAGAAAAGCAAAAAGTGTGGATTTCATTTGTCCTTCTGATTAGAATAAACATACCTTATGTGTCGAGCAGAAGTTTACAAACGGATATTTAATAGGTTCATAAATCAGCTTTGTCTCCTGTCCTGTTATCTTGTTCGTATTTCCTCTGGTTTCCTCTCCTTCGAAGCGGCTGAATTATTTCATCGCAGGCCCGTGTTGTGTCTTAATGAGGAACATCATGCTCACACAGGAAACGCCGGCTGAGCAGAGCCAAAGTCCACAACATCATGCCACCTGACTGCCACATCTTGTCTTTCTGAAAACCCTAGATTTTCAGGTAGGGTTGAAGATAACCTTAGACCTGGGATAACACAGTAAAGATCTGCTTCCTTTTACTACTTAACTTGATTAAACATGAAACAGTCCCTTAATTAGATCTTCTTTTTTTTGTCTTCATTTGTGCAGAAAGCATGAGAGGAGCTGTAGGAAGTGGGGTTCTGTCTTTAAGGTTTCTTGGTTTATTGAAGCTCAACATCAGCTAAACTCAGACAGCCTATATTTATTTCTGTAAAGAATGTAAAAAATAAAAAAAGACACACATTATGGATATTGCACGATGTTCCTCCTCAGTGTTTCCTAATGCGTCAGTTAGAGTTTTTTTTTTTTTTTTTTTTTTTTTTTTTTTTCCTTTTTTTTTCCCTTTTTTCCCCCCCTTTCCTTTCCGGGGGCCCAGGGGGGGGGG
>NW_015113034.1:386581-389471 GCF_001443285.1 Poecilia latipinna
TGTGTGTTGCTCGTTGTCCCCCTCTTTTTTTTTTTGTTGCTGTTTTTTTTTTTTTTTTTTTTTTTTTTTTTTTTTTTTTACCTTCGTCTGTCCAGTTTTCACCCTCATGTCCTGTCAGTGTGCACAGTGAGGGGAGCTGTGTAGAAACTCTTGCAACGCTCTTGCCCTGCAGTGACAACAGACCCTCCTGCAAACGTCCGGCTGAGTCGCGTCGGCAGCCTCGACGACCAGCTGATGGTCCGCTGGGCCAGTCCGCCCGAGCTCAAGGACTTCCTGTTTCGGGCCAAATATCAGATCCGCTACAGAACGGAGGACGGCGCTGACTGGAAGGTGATCCTCCTCACACCAAGCTTGATGGAGTCTCCCGTTCGTGTCTTCGTTTTCAATTAAACCCCGCCGTTTTTGAACCCGCGGGGCTTTGATCGCAGTCAGCAGAAGTGAAGGGTTTTTTGTTTTGTTTTGTTTTGTTTTTTGAAGATGTAATTCCTTCAGAAGGCGTTCTTTGATGTTTTCAAGACGGGGATGCTCGACGTTTCTAAAATAGAGCGGTCTGTTAGTGAAAAGTCAGGGTTTTGTCTGCATAGAAATGTGAGGACTTTAGATTCACCCTCATTGTCCTTGTGATATTAAGCATCCGACCATCTTCTGTAGTGAAAGTATGTCTTTAAAGAATGTTTCAGCGAGAAGCATTTCTGTTGACCTGTCGTTTCTTCAACCGTGACGCCGTTTCCTCCGTCAGGCGGTGGATAACATCGGGAACCTGACGTCATGCCGGCTGGCGGGCCTCAGGCCTGGGACCGTCTACTTTGTCCAGGTGAGATGCAACCCGGTGGGGATCTTTGGCTCCAGGAAACCTGGAATCTGGAGTGACTGGAGCCACCCGGCTGCAGCCTCCACACCCAGCGGAGGTAAGCAGGAGGACTTCGTCACACCACATTCACTGAAATTCATGGGAACTCCGTGGTGATGTCTTCTGATGCTCAAATGGCAGGACCGCAGAGAGTCCAAATGTTTGCAGTCCTTCTTCCCGATTTTGGACCATTTGTTCTTTTCTAATAATCAGCCTTTCGCCGGCAATTAAAGCCAGAGAACCAGTGTCCCTTAAACATCCTGCGCAGGAAGATCCGAACCGCATGTGACCCGGAGGAAACCAAACATCAGTCGGCTTGCTGGCTAGATAGAGATCTCTCCTCTCTCCGAGGATTAGAGGGAACTGCAGAGAGCCGGAGGGGCTGGGAGGGGGTGGGGGGGCATTTGGTGAAGTTCTCTCGTCCGCTTCAAAGATTGATCCAGTTACGGAGCTGGCTGTCAGTCTGCGGCACACACAGAGCCTATAAAGCTTGAGTGGAAGCAGGTTTCGGAGCAGATAATGAGCTACATAAGTTATGGTGGTATTTACTTCCCAGTGGGGCAGGAGGGAGGGGGGGGGGAGGAAGTCGTTATCGGGCTCTGTCGTTTGCCATACAGGATTGATTTTGGCAGATGACAAAATTCTCTTTCTGAAACCCAAATATGGAATGTCACCTCTTCGGCTAAGGTCGAGGGAAATGTTTCTGTTTTAAGCCACTCTAATTTTAATTCTGCTATTAGGAACTTATAGCAGTCATTCATTCATAAACTGTTAATTAGATACATTGAGTTAAGCAGATTATTTGTGCTTCATGCTGACACACTTCATATTAAAAATATATATAAAAAAATGCTGACGTTAATCGTCGGAGTTGTCTCGGATCATATGTTGTGTGTTTGCTAGCTCAGCAGGCAGACACAGGGTTTTTGTCTTGTTTTTATTTTTGCATTCAAAAAATTAAACTCCACGTTGGATGTAGATTATCAGCAAATTTCTACAATGGATTTGATCAGAACTTTGGTTTTGATTTGATTATTTTATTTATTTTCTGTATGTCAGTGGCTATACAGAACTGCATTAGGATCAGGCTAATGCAGTTCTCTCATTATGTCTCTCCCATGATGCTGCCACCACCATGTTTCATTTGAGAGTTTTTGGTTAAACAGATAAAATCATAATTTTTTTCTTACGCTGCAATAGTTTAGAATACTTTCCAGCCCTCTCTTTCTGTTTTACATGCTGCAACATGGTGGTGACAGCATCATGGTGAGGGTTTGCTTTCCTTCAACAGGAGCAGAGAAGCCAATCAGGGTTTACGGGAAGACGGAGTATGATAAACTGAGCAAACCAGGCTGGGGTGGATTAACCTTCCTGGTCAAATTGGCCCAGTCCAAGTCCAGACCTTATTCTAATTGACCAGCTGTGGCGAGATCTAAAAATGTAGATGCTTACTGAGTTTGAGGTATTTCACGAAGAACAATCAACAAATACAGAAGGTGCACAGCTGGTAGAGACATGTCGCTCACAGGATTTCCAGCTAAAATTGCAGAAAAAGATGACTGTAGAAAAGAATATCGACTCAAGCGTGCGTTTGAGCCAGACGTTGGTTTTGTTTAAAACTCCGTAAGCTCACTTTAAAACCGTGGATTACTTTTCTGCTTTCAAGGCGATAAAATGAGAATACTCGAGCTGCGTACGAGACACTCTAACCATGATGCTCCTGACATTTCCTCCTCATCCTCTCCCTCTTTCCTCCCATCAGAGCTGCTACAAAGAGGCTCCTGTGATCCTAAAGCCGGTGAGCAGAACTCCACCCTGCGGCGGGAACTCAAGCAGTTCTTCGGCTGGGTCCGCAAGCACGCCTCGGGCTGCAGCAGCATGTCGATCAAACTGTACGATCAGTGGAGGGTGTGGCTGCAGAAAACCCACAAAACACGCAACCAGGTCGGTAAGCAGCACACACTCTTTTTTTTTTTTTTTTTTTTTTTTTTTTTTTTTTGGGAAATGCCCTTTGCAAAACCCCCCTTTCTCTTTAAAAAC
>NW_015113034.1:393114-393877 GCF_001443285.1 Poecilia latipinna
CAAAAAACCCCCAAAAACCCCAACCACGGCTGGAAACAGCCCCCCCCCTTTTTTTTTTTTTTTTTTTTTTTTTTGTCTTCTTTGGGAAATGCCCTTTGCAAACACCCCATTACTCTATCAATACACGCCGAGCTGAATTTCTGACCCGGCCTTTTTTTCCATTTGCCATCTGCTCGGCATTTTTACAAGCAAAAAGAGGAAAGATTTCCTTTGAACTGGCTCTGTGGAGTTTCAGTCTGTGCTTTATGATCAGGTAAAAATGTGCGGTTTGAACTTTACGGGCTCAGAAGTGGGAGCAGAGAGAGGGACATGCTCTTCGTCAAGACGCCTGATTGTCTCATATTTTAATGAGCGGACTTGTGATCTTCAGCTGATGACCACAACAAAGACTAAAGGAAGAAAAAAAAGAAACATTTACATATAATTAACAGTCCATTCTCATGTGTGTCTTTTGTTTTTGCCTTAGCGTGCAGATTCCTTTTTGGAAAAAAATAGCTCAGAATGTTCCTGTGTGAGGAGTTCAGATCCTTCAGCCACGTCCTCAGTCCATGAACTCAGAGAAACCTCCAGTCCACCTGACCTGGTTCCTCCGGAGGGGTTTTTTTTTTTTTTTTTTTTTTTTTGCTTTCTAAAGCACAAAGCGTCTCCTGAGTTACGTCTCTGTTCGCCAAGAGTGACAGATTCTCATTGATTACCTCAAAGGAAAGTTAGCAGGAAAGAAAAGCTGAGAAAGAGATAAAAGAGGCTTGCAGACAAAGTAATT
>NW_015113034.1:397178-443965 GCF_001443285.1 Poecilia latipinna
GATAGATAGATAGATAGATAGATAGATAGATAGATAGATAGATAGATAGATAGATAGATAGATAGATAGATAGATAGATAGATAGATAGATAGATATAGATATAAAATGTATTTTTTAACATGTTTTTTTTCTAATATTCTTTCCAGGATGAATCACCTACTTTTTTTCTTTGCAGGTTCCACAAAACAATAATTCGTAGCCCGGGTACTCAGTGCTGCTCTGGAGTCGAACTGGTCGTCGTGGTTCAAGTCGGGTGAGAAGTCCAGGATTTGAAGATTTGACCCTGACTTTTAAAAAGATTTGTGAAACAGCAGAGCCGGTGGGGGGCATCCACAAGAACACATATTATCAAAGATGTTTATTTTTTTAAGGTAATGTTTGAAATGTAAATCAGGAAAGTCAAACTGTAAGTTTTTTTTGTTTGTTTTTTTTCTAGGCCAAATGTTAAGTTGTTGAATGAATCCATGTGTTTTACTAAGTAGCTGTTTGTTTGCTCTGTCTGGCTACATGCCACACAGAAGAAGAAAATATACAACATCATTACCAATGATTATATCTGATACGGTGCTGTGAAAAACTATTTGCCTCCTTATGGATTTCTTCTATTTTTTTTGTCACATCATGAAACAGATTTTAACATCTGACAAAAGATAGCATAATGCAGTTTTCAAATATGGAGGAAACTTCAAAACAACCTAGCTAACTAAATGAGTCACAAATTATTTGCCAATAGAGACAAATGACTTTCTCCAACAGGGTCAGGTTTTTTTTGTTGTTGTTTTTTTTTCCCTAATAAGTCTTCACTGTGTGAAAATAAAAATAAGCCATAATTTTTTTTTTATTATTATTTGGATTATCGTTGATCTTAACTTTTGGAGAGGTGTGCCCCATCAAACCTTTTTTGGTTCCCTTGCAGCCGTTTGTGTTTCCTCAGTTCAGATCTGTAAATCCTCCGGAGGCAGATAAACTTCAGGTAAATTTGTTTATTTTATTTTGTTTGATATTAAGGGGAACTGACTGATATCTACAGGGGCAATAATGATCTCTGTTCACTTCAATATTTCAGAACATATATTCAGATATTCAAGTAAAGCATCGGTAATTTAAAACACGACAAGTCTTATTGTCGGAACCAGAATAATTGTTTCAAACCTTTGTAAGAGATTATATTTTTGTATTCAGTTTTATTACTTATGTAGTTCATCCAGTAAAAAGTTTCAACTTAACTCCAAGCATCTTTATTAATTAAAAAAAAAAACATAAAATAAAAGTAATGACATAAGCAAGAAGTAGTTGGACGAGCTCCAATAATGATTTCATCTTGGCGTTTTTGACAAACATTTCATCACATCATGAATATTCCATGTGTTGAGCAATGCAGCAAATACAAACACACGATTCCACACAAAAAACACACGGAGGCGGACTGGGAGAGCCACCCTGGGTGGGATCGGACTGCAGCAGTGAGCAGGGCGGAGCCTGAGGCCAATCAATAAGAGCTGAGAGGGAAGTTGCATCAGGGCGAAGTCGGCCTGTCGGCCCCACGGTTTCGTCATGAGAGAGGGCTGCTGGTGCAGACGTCCCGGGAGTCGGCTGTCAATCGCACTCTTCTGAGTCGTATTTAAAGTCCTGCATGATTTCACTCAGAGCCTCTTTGTTCTTTATGATCCTGTCCAACAAAAAGACATTCTTTATAACCACCACATCAGTTACACCAAGTGCGTTTATTTCGCACATCAGTAGACAAGCGAATAAAGACGTCAGCAACGCATTAATAAAGCGTCTCGTACTCGTGCTTGAGCTCCTGAATTCTTCCCTGACATCCCTCGTCCTCCGGCTGATCCTGGGCCTGCTGCTTGGCCAGCTGCAACTTGGCCGTCTGTTCGTAGGCAAGAGCAGGTAAAAAGTCAGGGATAACACGAATTTCACAAGAATAAAACGTACATGCGAGGAAAAAGAAAACTCTCATCATCCCTTCAGCTCGAGAAAATGAGAATGTTTGGGAAGTCAAATCCGAGACGGAACGCAAGGCGGGTTTGAAAGAGGAAAGAATCGTTTGAGAAACGGTGTGGAAACAAATACCAAAAATTGTTTTCCTGCTTATTCTCAAAGCTTCTGAAATAACTTTCTGACATCGGTGCTGAGAACGTAATACCTTAGAAAAATGTCTGATAGAAAGCGAAGCAGTGAGATATGTTTCATACAGAAAAACATAATTTGATGTTTGAGAAGTCTGCCTCCCAGTGGTTAAACAATGACGTTCTATCAAAGAGAACTTTTTCCCCCTTAGACTGAACAAACCAGCTGTGTTACAAGCCAATTCACTTACAGCAGTAACTTTGGGAGGAATAGGACAAATCTGCAGCTAAATATTGTGAGAAATTTGTGAGCAGAGATCCCAAAACATTGACCGAAAGTTTTGCAGCTTACGAGACAATTCTACCAAATCGTGAAGGAAATACGGAGGATATGCATGTTAACTTCTGACGTACAAGGAGGAGATAAATAAAAACCAATACAAAAAAGTGAATACTTTATGTCCAGTGATGAAACTAGTGACTTGTTCAGAGTGTTTGACCCGGCACAGACATGAGTATAGACAATGGACGGCTGAATGTTTTGCTCTTTGTGTTCAACAGTGATGTTTACCCACCAGTTCGAGTTTCTGCTTCTCTTTGCTCTGCAGCTTTTCGATGTGCTCCGAGAGGTCAGCTCGGTCAAAATCTCGATGAAGCTTCGCCTTGATCTCCAGAACTTCCTTAGAAATGCCACTGAAGGCCTGCGTTATCTCGTTGACCAACTGCTTATAGTGCTCAAAGTCGTAATGCGGCCCAGTCCTCAAGTAGGCTTCGTGTCCTCTGAGCAGTTACGGCAAGCCACAAAAAAAATAAATAAAATATTATTCACAATTTTCACAAACTTCATTGGTTATAGAATGTAATAGTCTCAGAAAAATTTTTGTTTTTTTTTTTTTTTTTTTTTTTTTGCTGTGATTACAGTAAACAGAAATGCAGATTTGATTTAAAATAAAATAAAATGTCAGGAAAAAAGAATAATTGACTTAATTTTCCCCAAATCTCCAGTCAATCTCTGGACTTCCACGTGGGATTTTACTGTTGTATGACTTGAGAATTAGGACAACAAGGATTAATAAACAAAGTAACAGTTTAGTACCACATTAAAAATTATTTTAAAAATCTCCTTTCTAAAACCATATCATTTCAGCCCCAAGCTGACTGCCCATAATCTGATTTCTAAACCCAAATTAGCCTCCTCACAGTCTTGGACTGTGTTCAGATACCTGCAGAAGGAGAAATCACACATCAGAGTGTGCGTAAAATGCTGAAACTCTTTAATTTATTACATCACATTTATAGCAGTACTTCAGTTGTCCCTCCATATCCTAAACGGGGGATTGGTTTGCAATCTAGCAGCAAACGATTGCGTCTCGCAAAATTCAACACAGCATCATATTGGAGAGTCACAATCTAATGCCACAGAGATTACATAGACATGTAATCTCACTGAAATAAAACCACATTTTCAAATATTCCAATTAGTAAACCATTACATCATCTATTAAAAACAACAAAGTGTTTTTGTTTTGGAGTCATTTTTGCCTCCTTTCTGTTTATACAAGCTGCTCAAAGTGTGTGGGCAGGAAATCAGTCTGTTGGCGTGGCCCAATTAATAGAATTGGTACTTAATTTTTTTTAATATATATTAATGATTTAATTCAAGTGTCCCTGCACACTATTTTTAATAGTTTTAACATAACCTTTTTTTAATTAAACAATTTTAATAATGTATTTTTTTCTTTAGTGTTTACATTAAATGTTATGTCTGTTTCTGACGCTTTAGCTGCTGCATTAACTTCAATTTCCAAGAGGAAGGTGCGTTTAATGAGATTCCAAATGAAGCATCAGAGCTAAACGGAGCGTTAACAAAACACACTGCTGCTGATCCTCCACGTGTTTGGGAGCACTGCCAGTCAGCTGGCTGAAAGCAGACTACCTCACTTCACCCTTCCTTAAAAGAAGGCCAAATATGGCTTTTTTGTCCTTGTTGGTCGTTAAAAGAACATAATCTATCACTCACGTCAAGGAAAGTGTGCCAATACCTTAATGAATGACCGAACTAATAGCAGCAACTAATTATACTTCTGTTTCTCAATAACAAGGCCCTAATGGAACAAGGGATAGAATATTTTGCACAAAAAGCATGTTTACTTGAAAACTACAAGAAAATGTTGCGTCTTTAATTTAACTAAAGTTTATGTGTCACCTTCCTAAAAAAATATTGTATGTGTACGATAGTGTGAAGCCTTGAGGCATTAAAAGGAGGTACAAACTCACTCTTCAAATAGTTGATACGTCTCTATCCGCTCAGACTGAAGCTGATAAAACCTCTTTATCAGGGCCTTACAGTCTGATGGAACCTGATGAATAAAGAAAGGTTTCATAAGATACAAAATGCCATGAATTGTAGTGAGGATAAACAGCTTTCAATCACCCAATATGGACACCAACTATATATATAAAGTAACAAAAACTAAATCAAACCGGACATTTGACGTTGTTTTAAATATTTGCTTTTCAAACCACATTACTTCATTATTAGCCTGGTTAGCTTAGCATTAGCTTTGAGATGTTTAACTATATGGTCAAATGAAACGGGCTTTCTCACCATGTTGTCGTAACCAACACGAAATGTCGCCAACCAGCTCCAGCTGTTTTATGACAGCAGCATGTTTACATGTGACAAACGCAGGTCGTTTCTGATTTTCTTTAGTGTTGCGATTCAGCAGCGTGTATGCTGAGAAAACCGGATATGACGATTCAGTTCGGTGTAAACAATCGACCTTCAAAGTAAAAGCACGGAGATTTTTATATTTTGTTTGATTTATTTATTTATTTATTTATTTATTTATTTATTGATTGATTGATTGATTGATTGATTGATTGATTGATTGATTGATTGATTGATTGATTGATTGATTGATTGCCTTCGTTCTTTCTCAATAAAATTAGGAAAGCCGCAAAATATAGATCAAGAGTAAAATCCTGCAACTTTTAGACGTGTCTCTGCTTCACCTGAATCAAATAATGAGGTCAATAGCAGGACTCTGAAGAACTTGGCTGCATACTGATGAGGTGATTGAGCAATTTAATTCAGGTGTGATGGACCAGAGACTATCTAAAAGTTGTAGGACATACACCGTCTGGATTTGAACCCCTGAAGTCAAATAAAGTCTAATGTAGTGTACAATCTAGCTTGGAAAGTTTCTTTTAAGAAAATGTTAAAACAACCTAATTTATATGGTGGGGATGATAACAGTGGTTGTTAATTCACTAAAATTGAGCTCATATGTAAACTAGCTACTGTTGAACATTGAACATGGTTTTAAGATTTAATTTTCTAATTTCTTTTTATATGTGCCTTTTTATTTGAAACTCTAGTGGTACCTTGCAGTTGTCTAGCAGTGGTCTACCAGTTTGGGTTGTATAAAATTCTGTTTTGCAGCAATACAGTAGACTGGCACTCTGTGAACCAGAGGTGTCTTTGAAAGCTGGAGCCCACAGGGCACCGCCTATAGACTGGTGTAGTCTTCATCCCATCCACTGGGGGCTTGTATTTTTTATTATTGCGGGATTAGAAAGCGTTATTCCAATATGGAGGAACCAGGTCATAGATCTACTACAGTGTAGACTCCTACGCCCCGAGTCTCCCCTTGCAGTTCATTGGTCCATGAGCGGGTTCAGCACCACACAGGGTGAACAGCGACACTCCGCAGTTTCGTCGGATGAGGATGCCGCGGAAGCTGCTCAACACGGTTACTATGACACCGGGTTTCTTCTTCTTTTTTTACTCTGCATGACACTGTTCCATCCATCCATAGGAAGTACTCCCAGCCAGGACATTTCTCAGTTTGATCGGCGGATTCGTCTTGTCTTCAGAGAAGATTTTGCGTCGCGGATGTTCGGATGCTTCTCAGATTTCCTTTATTTCGTCGGGTCTGCTTCGCTTCGAGTCCAAAGGCATGACGGACTCTACTAACACCATCCCGCGGGTTCAGTCCAGCTGCTTCATCTTCTCATGCACAACGCCGCATCCGCTATCACAGCTGCCGCCGCCCGAACACCGGGTCTCCCAGCCGGCGCCCTGGTGTCCGCCGGTCCCCCAAAGCCTCTTATGACATGACAACTCCGGGCAGGAGGAGCAGGATCAAAGGTTGTGGGTAGGGGTTGCAGAAGGATGGGTCAGATCCTCAAGGAAAGGGTGCGAAGAAACTGAAAGTTTCCCTTTGAGAGTCAGAGAAGCGCTCGACTGGTGTGGAGTCTCCAGAGGGGTCAGAAAGTCCCCGTGATCCTTCTTCTGATCTGTATACCTTCAGCGTGGTGACACCCACCTCTGCCTCCCAGTCTCATCTGATGTACGGCCTCATAGTGTTGATACTGGTCGAGTCCCAGCCAGCTGCGAGGTTCCCCGGGCCTGTGAGGTTCTCCTTCTCCTGCGCAGTCATGGGCTGCATTCAGAGCATAGCCTGCAACAAGTCGCGAATCAAGCGGGAGAACATCGTGGTGCACGACCTGTCCGCCACCATAGACCACTGCCCGACTGTCATCGAGGAAAACTCCCCCATTGTGCTCCGATACAAGACGCCCTACTTCAAAGCCGCCGCGCGGATTGTCATGCCCCCCATTCCGCGCAACGAGACCTGGGTAGTGGGTTGGATCCAGGCGTGCACTCAGATGGAGTTTTACAACACCTACGGAGACATCGGCATGTAAGTTAACGTCTAAGTCACCGGAGTCTCCATCGTGCCCCGGCTGAGTGATTTATCGCGCAAACAGTGAGCAGTTTTCCGGGCAATGCTGCGCCAGCATGCTGATGCTGGTGCATGGCTCTGGGAGTTGGAGCATTTGTGCACACAGCAGGTTCACTGTGCTTGTCAGCCCTTCTTCATTCAGACGCCCACCGACAGATTTTGTTCCTGTGACTCTGGCACGTAAATAGAAAAGCTGCTATTAGATGAAACAACATTTGCTGCTCGCTCTCTGGCACTCAAACTGTGCCCACGGGGACATGCCGTCCCCCACAACACGCACGAACACGCGTTATCGGCGAAGGCATATGTGAGGGGGTGTTTAATCCTGCGGGGTCCAGGTCCAAGGTGGGTGTAGTGCATAAACTGGGGAGAGGGAAGAGGCTTCGGAATCATAAAAGCTCGACAAATAGTGGAGGAAGAGAGGGCAGCGAACTGTGCAAGAACAAAGAGATGATCGTGCACTGACAGCGGTTTGGTTTGCATTGTCAAGGTTTTGCAGTGCTTTCCGTTTTCATTGGCACCGCTGGCAAAAAAAAAAAAAAAAAAAATTGTATCAGGTTAAAATGCAGCTGTAAAAGATGGGTTGATTTTAAGGCTGTTCTGTTACCTGGGGATCCAGGTAAAACAAACTAACTAACTAAAAAAAAAAGCTTCCAACAGCAGAAATAACGGTGTTAGTCAAATCAAAAGAGACAAACAAAATGTACAGAATTGTTGAAAGTGAAAATACATTTCACACAGTCTGGAAAGGGGATGAATGGGGTCATAAGTGGCCCCCCTTTTGCACCAATGCTATTGATTTCAAAGAAGACTGATAATATTAACGATAAATATAAAGTTATAGAAAATATACAGGATGAAAACAGGCGCAAAACAATCAAAATAAAAGAGTTTCACCTTCAAGAGAAGTCTACAGTTTTTTTTATTGAGTTTAGGATTAGATGATATACAAAAAGAATTAGAGAGGAAACATTTAAGCAACATCTGTGCTATTGTTTTATGATTTGCATGTTTTAGTGACAAAAAAGTGCGTTTGAGTTACAGAGCAAGTTCAAAGCCATTACATCAAATCAATTAAAAACGGTAGTAAAGTTGCATAAAATGATAAGCAAAACTCTGTCTTTTAGTCATCCTCTATATTTTTATCTGTTTACAGAAAAAGTGACTTTGACACCAGTGTCAAATTTTTCCCTTAAAAAAAAACATGTTTGCAATAATAACACAAAAGTCTTCAAGATTCTTCATCTGAATTTCCAAATGATTTCATCATAAAGCATTAAGAGCGGGAAACAGGTTGAGGTGTTGAAGTGTTGGAAGTGCTCTGCAGTCAGACGTCTGAGAAAATAATCTTTAACCAGTTGGATAAAAAGCCCTCAAAAGGTTTTAAAATTCCTGCAGGAAAACACTCAAACATCAAATTAGCAACACAGTCACAGATGTGCTCAAAGACCGACAAATAAAACCGTCTGCAAAATAAAAAAGTGAGAGGCAGAAGTCAGTGAGTTCAGCTGACAAACAGTATTATCAAACACGGACTTTTGTGTTTGCAAAACAAAACAAAAACTCTCCACCAGTAGGTGCAAAACACTCCATCTTTAACTCCCCATCTTCAAACATGTTGTTTTGTTTTTTTTTCTAGCTTCAAACATAAAGCTTGAAGAAAACTAGTTTTCTTTGTGTTCCTGTGTGCTATGTGGATGGTATGGCTGATGATATATGAAGTTAACTTTTTCAGTTTGTTGACTGGTAAACCATTCATTTGTCAGTTTCACAATAAAGGCAGATCAAGCAGAGTCCTCCAAATATCTATGTAATTGTTTAATTTATTTTTTTAGTTTGAGGTTTTCTCCAGCTCTAGTGGCCTTTTTTTAACAGCTGTCAGACAAAAAGTGGGTTATCAGAGAGAAGGAAGACATGGGGGGGGAAAGGTCAACAGGTCGGGACTCTAACCCATGATGGCCACGTTGAGAGCTAAGACCTCCGTATGAGTCGCCACCGCTGCGCCTGCATGTCAAAAATTTTTAACATTGAATGGGACTTTCTACTTTAGACTCCATCTTTTACAAAAGTTCAACAGAAGTTTGAACTTAGGTTAAACTTTTTTTTTTTTTACTTGTTTTTGTACTCTTGGGCTTGTGAAACCAAAGGTTACCCAGAAGGGGGATTTCCTTTCTGTCTCCCTGCAGGTCGAGCTGGGAGCTGCCTCAATTGCGGGAAGGTCTGGTGAGGGCCATCAGCGACTCCGACGGCATCAGCTACCCCTGGTACGGAAACACAACGGAGACCGTCACCATAGTGGGCCCCACCTCCAAGCCGTCCCGCTTCACAGTCAGCATGAATGATAACTTTTACCCCAGTGTCACCTGGGCCGTGCCGGTCAGCGAGTCCAACACGCCGTTGCTGACCAACATCAAGAGGGATCAGAGCTTCACCACCTGGCTGGTGGCGCTGAACACCACGTCCAAGGAGAAGATCCTGCTGCACACCATCAAGTGGCGGATGAGGGTGGACATAGTTGTGGATCCGGCCCAGCCTCTGGGCTCCAGAGCCAGGCTGGTGGGCCGGCTGTACCAGGAACAACCGCGGGTGTTGAGCCGCATGGAGCCCGTCCCTCCAAACGCCATGGGGAAGCCGAACGCCAACGACGCCCAGGTTCTGATGTGGAGGCCCAGGAGAGGTCCTCCGCTTGTTGTCATACCGCCTAAATAGAGCCAAGAGAGGCTCTTCAGAACCGTTTCTTTTTCTACGACGTCACAGAGAGCCACACACGACTGAAACTGATGATGAAAGACCGAAGCAGAGTTAAGTATTTAATTGTTGAATCGGTGTTAAAACTCTGCCTTAATTCCCCGCCGCTGCCTTTGAACCATCCAGAAGGTTTCAGCCTCTGGTGCTGCTGAACTGCGGAGCGTACGGAGGTGCACTCTGACCCAGCACACCCGAGCGGAGCGCCGCTTAACTCTGAGAAAACACCGTCAGTGCTGGGATGTATCATTAATCTTCGATGTAGCTCCTCAGGCTCAAGAGGAGCCTTGACACAGGCGGTTATACACGAAAAGGTTTACAGCCTTAAAGATCCTCCTGAGGGAAAGTTTTGGAGGTGAAGGTGAAATCTAAGACAACTCCATCGTGGGGGGGATTAATTGATCGTTTTCATGTCAGATGGATGATGTGAATGTAGGTATTCAGGTGTTTTTGTCTGTGCAGATGTGTTTTTTTTATGACGGCTGCGTTCGGGGTTGCTGCTGTCACACCAGACTGCCTCAAACACTCCAGAGGCCTCATTCAGGTTAGTTTTACTTTCAACTTTCAGATCACAGGAAACAGACAGACTCGACACGTACACATCCTCAAGGACACACTGACACGTGAATGAAGCCTACAGAGAGATTCTCCTTTTCCAACAGTGACTTCATCCAAGCTTCCCAGTTGCTCCAAGTTCTGCCTTCGCAAAGCCAGAGATGCCTGCCGATGTCGACAGTGAAGCCGGATTTTTTATTTTTTTATTTTATTTATTTTTGGTGGGATTTTCAGGCCCCTCGTATTAGATTTGGAGAGAATGAAGATGTAAAGGACGCAAACGTACCCCGAAATGGTTTGACTGTTTGTTACTAAGGGAAATCAGTAGTATACCACCATGTCGAATCAAAACTACATGCCTCATCATCAAACCCTCTGCCTCCCTTTTCACCTCCATAAATTCATGGTCCTTCGTCAGTATTACTTACAGGGGCTTTATGCTGCTTTTGGCTCCCAGGGGGCGCTGTGTTAGGACTGGTATCATGACACGGATGGGGTGTAGTAGAGTTTGGGGGTTGGGAATGGCGTATAGGAACTCTAAACTCCTCAGTTTTCCTCTCTACCTTGCCTGTCGCTCTTAAGCTTTGCATCCCATCTTAAAATGCGGTTTAAAAATCTGTCTCTACAATCGACTACTTGCTTTAAAAACTCGTTATCGTAGTTTTTATGTCTCCGAAGGTAAACCAGAGAGCGCATTCCAACTATTGAGGAATTGCATTTCTCCTGCCTCTCTGGGGGAAATTTGCTCTTCCCGCTTTTGCATAGCAAGATCCAACTGATCCAACTGGGGTCAGGATTATCAGTAAGGGTTGCACCAGTACATGCATAAATGCATCAGTCAGTATTATTGGTGCCTTTTCTGGTTGGTAAGCTGCACATCTTGTGTGTTTCACCTCCTGATATCTGTGGTGGATTTATTCTGTGGTCAGGGATGACCACGTTTCCCTTCAGCCTGAAGGACACAGAGTAACCAACTTGAGTTTTTGTTTTAATATTTGAGTAGAATTTAAAGTTTTTCATAATCATGTCCATAAACACTTTACCTCCAGCCTTATTTATGTTTTGTTTTTAGGGGATTTTTTGTTTGTTTTTGTAATTTTCCCCTTGCATTTCAAAGTTTTGAGAGGCTGTAGTTTCTTTACTGACTTTTGTCAGTTTGGAAGTGTCTTTGTGGCGACCATAAGATTTCTTTTACAGACCAGTGTTTTTCATACGGTGTTGTCAGCTGGAAGAGTTTTAATTTTGTTTTGTAACCCATTCCTCTCACCCCCCCTCCCCTTCTGTTGTGTAGAAATGTCCCAAGATTTTCTGAATCTTTCTGTGGAGGTTGAAAAAGGAAAATGTTCACTTCAAGCAAATTCGTCTTTGAGGATTTCCCACAAAGCTCTAAACCGGTTCTCCCTCCTGATTCTTCAAAAGTCAGTTTCCTTTTTATATTCAGTCCTATTCCTGATCTGTAAAAATCTCCAGTACAAAATTGCTGGCAGGCTAATTGTGATTAAATATGCTTTAAAATAGTTAAAAAACCTTTTTTTTTTTCCACGTAGGATTTAAAATAGCTCACAGCGCCATGTTTTTGAAATATTATACACATTTATTTGCTCCTCACCCAATAAATTGCAGAGCACTAGATTTCCTTCATAAGTGCTTTTAAACGCTGTGGGACTTTGCACTTATGGCTGCTGTCAAAATGCAAAAGTACTCAAGTGTGATACGAATATATTAATATTTACCACGCTCCCCATCTCAGTGTAACCACTGAATATTTCAAAGAAGCCAAAAATGAGAAAATTACTAGGAAATTTGCTCTCGACTCAAGTCAACCCATTTCACGATGCCTTGCAAAATATTTCTATCTGTTGATGTTTTCCTTAAAACATTTTGTCATGCGACAATGATGAAAAAAATGAGATAAGAAATCCATGTTGATGAATCATGTGCAATCAAAATAATCAATTAAACAAAAGACAGCTGCATGACTTACTCCACATCTGTCCCTAATCAATAATCAATGTTCACATGAAAGGTAAATGCCCCACCCAAACACAAGCCACCAAACCTTGACATGTTTTATTGGGAGTGTATTTATATGAAACCTCACCTAATTTATTAATCCTATGACCTCTGAAGGTCGCACTGGATTTTATTTAAAGGAATCAGAGTAAAGGAGGCTGAATACAAGTGCATTTCACATGTTTTTGTAGATTTATAGACCCAAAGATACACTCAGATTTCATTGGTGTATCATAAAAAACAAGTAACAAAACGTGAAAAATACGACAGTGTAGGAATGCTTTTGAAAGGCATTGTAAGGCTGACTTTACGCTCATGACAATCCATTTAAAAGTGGTCCTGAATTGCTGCTCAAAACCCAAACAGATAAATTCAAAAAGACGTCCTAGTGAATTAAAAACAGTCACAGTTCCTCTTCTGGCGTCATGTCTTTTTCTAAACTGCTATTACAAAAAAAAAAAGAAAAAGAAAAGAAAAAGAATGTCACTTGTTTGCCAATTGTTTAATCAGTCCATTCCGCCTCATCGACACAAAAAAAGACCCGGACGGATCACGGAGGAGCGCCGAGCCCAGCCAGAGGAGGAATGGACGACGTTCCCGCAAAAATCGCTCCCATGCTGCTTCTTCATCGTGGCGCCAACTGAACGAGGCTTCACAGACCGACACACACCTCACCGTCAGAGAGGCGGGCAGCCGGGTGTTTTGGAAAACGGATACGCCTACCTTTAACCTCGACCCGGGAGCGGCCGGGTGAAAAATCTGAGGATTCAAACTTCTGAAGTCACGCCGACAATCAGGAAAACCCCCCACCCCCAACATTGCAGCACTTGTGACCGAGGAGTTCATTATTGTTCAACGAATCGTGGCTTTTCTAGTGTAAAAATAGTGACGACTGTAATGTTTTAATGAGGAAAAATAAATTGAAATATATTTATATCCGATCATATCTGCTGCCTGTGTGTACGAGGGTTTCAAAAGTATAATTTTCTCTATAAAGGAGTCTTCATAAGGAGAATTATAGGTTAATTATTTAGTGACGTCAACTCAGAATATCAGGCTTATGTTCTTGAATTTCTTTCCATTTTACCAAACCGCACAAAAAAAAACTCTCCATATTGTCACCTTTATATTGTGTTTTAATACATTCCAATCTGAATATAACTGTTAATGTGTTGCACAGCAGAAAGGTTCAAACAGGAGCCACACAATAACCCATACTCATAAGTTACACACTGTCCTTACAGAAAAGCTTCACATGTAGATAATTAAGATAAACTTAATATTTATACCCGCTTTATACCAACGTAGCTCAGAAAACAAAAACATAATGAATCATAAATTCCCTAAAAGGATTCTGTGTTTGATTATTTGGCCACAGAGTCAATACAATATACTGCAAAAATAAAAACAATAAAATAAAATAAAACAAAGAGCTTCACCATCATCATTGGCCTAAAAGAACAATGTAAACCTAAGCCAAATTACTGCAGCTAAACTAAAGACTGATTTAAAAATTATTTCAAGTTCCAAAATGAACCAAATCACCAGTTTTTTTTTTTCTTTGAGTGGTGTCACAGCAGCTGCTCGGTTCAATTCCTCAGTCAAACATTTTACTCCAAATTACAGTAAAAAGTTTGATTCCAGCTGGCTGAGACGACGGCGGAGCGATCCGGTCACAGAGTGTCTCTGAGTTTGATGACGAGAAGACATTTTACGGACTGAAGAAAGACAGCAGTCATTTAGAAAACACAAGTTATAGTCAATGAAAGCGTCAGTGTCTTAAGAAAATGTGTTTGTAGAACCTTTCACACTGACTGGCACCCCTGGCAAAGACGAGAGAAATCTAACCTTTCGTTTAGGCGAACTCTCATACACTAGGAAATATTTAGAATATTGAGAAATTTGGGGGTTTTTTTCTTACTAAACTCACTGTTGCTGCTGCTCATATACCTCCCCCCCCCCTTTTGGTACCTGTACAGTCTCTCTCCAGGTTATCCACAGTTTTGGGTCAGCTCTTAAGTTTTCTTCTTCTCAGCTCACCAAACAGGTTTAAGGCCTGTGGAGTGAGTTGGATCTGCCCGGTGATCCATATCTGTTTCGATTTGAACGTATGATTTCCACCATTACCGTGTGGGAGGCAATCTAACGAGGTTCCCACAAACTACAGTTGGTTTTTTTCACGCTGGGAATGGGAAACTAACTACTCCAAAAATATGAAATGATGTCCCTCAGATCAGCTTTAACTCACACAGTCCCAGGAGGATGGAAATAATTGAAACCAAATCCATTTTTTTTAAACAAAATGAGTATTTTGACCCCCAACAACAACAGGTATATATAAGGTGACCTATTTCCCAAATTACCAGAAAATGCCATTTTCCTGTAGCATTTCAGTAGGGAATGAAGAAGAATCCACATCCGTCTTCAGTAAACGGCATGTTCCTCAGCGTTTCCCAATTTGAAGAGTCATATTTAAATGTCAGGGAAACAGGAAGAAAAAAAAACTGCTTCTGTTGCAATGTGGGATAAATGAGCTTAAATTAAAGGTTAGATTTTCTAAAAAAAAAAAAAAAAATGCTCAGGGAGAATTTATACTTCAGCAATAACAGCCTAATTCAAGTTGAGCCTCCCCCCCCTCCCCATCTTCATTAGGGGTGCCATAAAGTGTGCAGGCCACTACAGTTCAAGTGTGTGTGAAGGGCGTGTAACACCTGAGCTACACTGGACCCTTTCATGCCAGAGTTATTGACCTGTTTGAGTTCAGCGATCTGTTAGCATCTCACATCAGGTTGTAATGTTTGCTTAAAATGGACAAAAAGAGCAATAAATACTATGGCTGTAGAGGCGCTCTCTTCCTCTGCAATCATTTACTGCATGGGCGTGACCAGCGTGGCAGTAAACGGTTACTGGTTGTCAAACTGGTCCTTCATGAACTCTATCAGTCCATCCTTTTCCTGTAGACGTGGCAGCCAGGACATCTCTGCCACAGTAAAGAGAGGAAAGGAAAAAAAACACACACACTCTTGTGTTTTCTCCTTCCCCCGTCCCCCCCAAGAAAAAAATCGCTTCTCCTTCAGAAGTGAGGCACTTTCGGTGTGAGACCAACCACAGTGTTGTGCTTGCAATACTGTCCTCTTCTCACAATATGTGATGAAGACCTCCTCCCCCTCCCCCTTCATCCCTCCTTTTTTCTGTCCCCTCAGCGCTCTCGTCTGTCCTTCCTCCTCTCCGCCATCTTGAGGCTTCAACTGGACCTCCTGAAGCCGCCGTAGAGTCAGCTTAAGCCCTGCTGGGGTTGGCGGACGGCTTGCCTTCGTAGCCGTACAGGAAAGTGGCGGTGATGACCAAAACTGCCCCGAGGAAGAACACGCTGTGGAAACGAAACAATGAGCTCCGGAAACCATAAGAAAAAGCATCCATATGTACGAAGAAAAAAAAAATAAAATACGGGTTCTTCTACCTTGAGGGGTCAAAGTCCTGCAGCAGGAAGTAGGATATAAGAGTGGACAGGATGATGGAGAGTGACGTGGCGAAACCTTTTAGGATGTTGTCTGCATACTTGATGACCGCTGCTATGACCAGACCACCCAGCGCCTGGAGAAACAACAAACACACAGATGCAGATGGACGAAGGCGCGACCTGAAGGGGCCCGATGAGCCGCTTTCAGCAGAACTGGATGGCTGCTGGTGGGGAAATGACATCGGATCCCGTGGTAGTGGAGGAGGAGTTACCTGCAGGGCTACGACCGTCCAGGTGATCGTGTTGTATCCCTGAAACATCCCCGACTCTCTCACCCGCTCCCCGTCGTATGCTAGCATGCCAAAGAGGCCAAACACAAAGCCGAACATTCCTGGAAGGAGAAACACGCACATACACACACATAAATAAAACGGGATAACCCAAACAGAACAACACAAAACGCACCAGCTGCTAAAACAGCATAAATACAGCAATCCACATTTCACAGGAAGTGTCAATGTGGTAGATCTGCTCTCATAGGTTGTTTCTGGGCCCTTTACTGTAGCTGCTAGCGCCCCTAGTGTTCAACTTGTAGTGGGATTTTTTTTTTTTTTCTAAACGTAAAATTTTAAAATAATTGTAGTATCCGCTGAGGAGGACTCTCACAATAATCTAATGTAAATGATCTAAATGGTTTAAAAGAAAATACAGAAACTCTTTAGTAAGACCTAAAATATTCTCAGTTGAACAGGTTTGTCTGGTGCAAGATTCAGTCTGCAATGGTTATCAATGGTTGTAATAATCCTCAGCACACCAGCTTCAACAAATATTATAGAAGTGTATGAAAACAGAAGTACAGATTGGGAGAATATTTTTTAAGGGAAACTGTTAAGAAGGTGTGTGCAGCATGTAATTAAGATTGTATAAAGAAAATTGCAAATTCCTAAAAAGCAGAGTTTGATACAAACTGCATCAGGTTGAGACAAAAAAAAAATTCCATGCTGAAAATCAGGAAAAACAAGTCTTTCTACGGGGAATTTTCAAAGTAAAGCTCTGTACGTTGTAGCGCCCCCTAGTGCTGCATGCTTCCCAAATTGGCAGGTTACTAACTCAGGATAAAGAATCCAGTTTGAGAATATTTGTCAGAATAATTCAGCTAGCTGGCAACAGTGTGTTTGCGCAGACTTAATTTCCAAATAACACACAGAAAATAATTTCTCTAAAAAAAAACAGTTAAAGTCATATTTTATTCAGGCTTCATTTTTGGCCTTCACAGTTTTAGCAGTGCTGCAAGTTACAGGAGTTTTAAACTCAAGAATTGGGTTAGCCTAATGACTAAAGAAGCTAATTTAAATTACCTTAAGGTTCGAGGAATGTCTCAAGACTTTTTTTAGCGGTTTAGGTTTTGGTGTGACTTTTAAAGAAAAGAATGATGTAAAAAAAAATTTAAAAAAGACCTGCAAAGATTTTTATATCACTGCATATCCCAGAGGCTGTGGACCTGAACTGTTGATGGCTGCGTAAAGCGCTTAAGTGTAAAGATCGTAAACAAAATTTGCCCGCAGAGTTATGAATTAGCATAGCTTAGCTAAGCAGGTTAATAAGCAGGTTAGCTTCAACAGCCTTAAAACAGAAAAAGTCGGCTCTCAAATGTTTAACGCAGGTGGAAAAAAAGCTTTGAGCTCGCAGGAGGAGTCACAGGAGGCTGAGTACATGCCTCACATGTTCCAAGGTAAAAAATAAACCCAAACAGGAACATTTGTCTTAACAGAAATTCACAGGGGGGAGAGAAAACCCAGCTGCCTCTGTTCTCGCTCTGGAAACACCGGCACACGCAACGCCACGCAGCAACGCCCCCAAGTCCGACGTCTCCGTCGACAACTGACCGAGCTGGATGTTGCGGATCCACACGCTCTGTTTGCTCTCCTTCAGGATCTTCTCAAAGTAGACGCCGGCAAAGCCGCTGGAGCAGCACGCCACCAGGACCGCCGTGACCCCGACGAACTGGGAGCCTGCGGAGCGGGCCTCCTTCTCTGGGGCCGCCGCAGACTCAGAGGGCCACTGTGGGGAGCAAAAACAGAACACACTTTGATTTTCAGCATCGGTTTAGTAAGTTAATAATAGGAACACCGAGAACTCGTGTCAAAGTGGGTCAAACGTGTGGCCTTGCATCAGAGATGATGTTCACTTCAGCATTAGCTTAAGAAATGTTCGATCCGTTCAAATGGATGGATGAAGAGCAGGAGTTTTATTCTTTGTTAGGATGCCAAACTGGGCTGCTATTAATTTATTGCATGGTTTGGAAATATTGAAAACTACACCATGGAAAGTTGTAGGGAAAAAAAAAGGTCACCATAAGGAACTCCAACACACACAAAAAATATCCACATGTAATCTAAAACTTTTATTAAAATTTCCTACTTTGCATACCAGAAGCAGACGGATTCACTCGCTGCTCAGTAACAGAGTCAGCCCGAGTACGCCTTATGTTCATCTCAGGCAAACTTCTGTTTTCATTTGAATTTTTGCAAGCTGACAAGTTGAGCTGACAGGTTTGCAGATGGCAGAGAACAACCTTGTTTTCTGACGGTAAGCGGAAAAAAAAACAAACAAAAAAAAACCCAACACCAATGCAAATAATCACGTGTTAAATTTAACTGGTTGACTTTTAGTAACACCTTGCCAACACGAAGAGAGAAGAGAAGACTTAAACAACCCTGAATGAGTCATAACTCTGTGCTTTTGGATCGACTATGATGTCACATATTTATAACACAATATTTAAAAAAAAAGGGCTCAAACTCTAGTCATTTATATTCGCAGTCAGGTCTGTAGATTTATAACACTAGGTGTCTGAAATCCATACGCTGGCATCTTCACGGTTTTGCTGAGTTGTGAGAAAATTGTTCTTGGGCTCTTTGTGCTGTCGTAAGCTGGAAAAAAGGTGGCAACACACAAAAAGGGAAAGGACGAGCCGCGGTGGTGCAGAGAGACAAAATAAAAAGGAATTTGTTTAATAGGCCGAAAGCTTTGTTTTAGATACAAATATCATTTGCTTGAACTGCAGGATTAGACGTAATATCCAGGCAGTCGCATTAAAAAACCACAACGCGAACGGAAGAGAAACTGAAAACAAGACGGTTGCTCCGTTTAGTGTTTTCTTTTTTTTTTTTTTTTTTCCTTCTCTGAATCTGGAATCTGCTGCCAGGCGTAAGCAGAGTAAAACCTTGAAGTGAAGAGCTGAGACAGATTACAGCCAAAATTGTTGTCTAGAGATTTATAAAGAATGTTAAGAACTGAAATATTATCAGTAGACAATGACACAGAAATATCCATCCTGTATTTTTAATTGAATATCAGTCGATTTAAGCACCACAGTCTTCAAACGTGTTCGGCTGATTGTGACTTTGTTGCTACAGTGGGTCCAGGCAGTTCTTACACTGCTTAAAAGTCTTTTTTTGTTTCTTTAAACGGAGCCACATTTGTAAAAGAAATATATTTGTTGGCTGATATGCATGATTCTGCTAGTGATTCTTGATTTTTTTTTTTTTTTTTTTTTTAATCTTTGGATTGGGTTGAAATTTGAAGCAACAAGACATTTGTGGCAATTCAAAATTTCTCATTTAACAAGCAGGGGAGACACATTATTCTGGTCGCACACTGCTGTGGGACACCGCCTTGTTCTGCACCCAAGCATTTGTCACAAATCAGCCATCTTGGTTGTGTCGACAGCTTTAGGGTGTTTGGCTCCAATAACAACAAAACCCTGTTATGTTGTTATACGAGTATCACTTACTCATATCTGCTGCTCATACCACAAATGCATTTCCTTATGAATACTTTTAAAAGGAAATAGATAGCCATTAGATGTATTGCCAGTTAGCATCATTACGACAAAGCAAAGCAAAACACGAAGATCATGGACATTTTTCATTTACTCTTTGCAATTGATTTAGTTAATTTTTTTTCAACCGGTGGCACAATAACACGTCCAGCTCTGAAATTTCAGAGCCATCGCTCCAAAACGAGTAAAGACAGCAACAACGAAGCCACTGCCTAGCTTTAATTAAAGGACTTTATCTCTGACATCTGAAATTGAAGCAATATTGTTCCGGTTCATCCGAACAAACTAAAACCAAACAATGTACCTCACCTGCACAAGAGCCACTCCGGCCATCAGGATCAGCAAGGAGAGCCACTGATAGACCCCCAGCCTGCGCCCAAGCATGGAGACAGAGAACAGGGCCGTGGTCAGGATCTTCAGTTGGTACGTCACCTGAGGTTAAAAAAAAAAAAAAAAAAAAGAAAGAGGGAAATGTTTTTAATCTAAAAGCACAGATTCGTCAGTCACTCCCATGGTCCTCTGGGCGTACCTGATATGTGGCGGCGTCCAGGTTGGACAGCGCGACGTACAGCAGGTTGTTCTGCAGCGTGTAGATCCCCGAGGGGATGGCCAGCTTCAGCGTCTCCACAGGTTTATGGAGGATTTCCTGACGCAGGATACTGTTCAGAGCTCGCATGCTGTAACCTGCAGCAGAGCAGGGAGAGCCATTAAAATGTCTTTATGCGGGGATAGAGCAAAAGAGGCAAGTGGAGTTTGTTTGCCCTAGCATGAGTCCAGCAACAACGAAAGCACAGCTTGGTGAAGCCTGAGTCTTTCCTTTCCAAATTGTTTTTAATTGTTCGTGGATAAACGTTTAAACTTGGTGTATGTTTGGTCTAAAAGTTAAAAGATTTCGAAGCTTATTAAAAGTCTTAGCCTAATTCAGACGAGAAAGCTGGGAACGAGCTAAGCTCAGACTAGGGAGCTCTCGATCGCCGACAGCGTCTTCATCAGATGAGCTCCCCAAGTCACACATGTTGCTATACGCAAACATCGACCATGCAGACCTGCATTATTTTATTCTGTTTTCTGTGTTGTGATGGAAACTGAGTTCACTTCAAATCGGGGACTGAAGCAGCTCTGGTCGGAGGTTATGATTAATGCTTAATGGTTGACATTTTCTTTTTTATGCAAAACAAAAACTTAATTTTTAGTGACATCTAGAAACCGTCTGGTTGTCGGCGCGAAGACCGCACGTCTCGCAATTCTAACAGCATCCAGGCAGTATGATAAAAATGTTAAAGTTGCATCATAATTACCGTTACTCTCTCATATTTTGCATTTTCAAGTCTTCAACAAACAAAAATATACATATTTTCCAAACATTGTCATTACCAAAATGTCACCAGTTCAAAAAGGATTCAGTGCAAAAAACACAAAAAATATTAGACCAAAAGTATTTCTAGAGCAAATATACACTTGAAACAAGACAAAACCAACTTACAGGAAATATGAGCTTGATTTAAGTGAGTAATTCCTTAATACTGATGAAAAAGTTTTGTGTTTTTACAAACAGGCAGTTTAGAAATTATGATGAGTTAGTATGAGAGGACCTGGATTAAAATCTGCCTCGGGCCCCAAAAAGGCTGAGTGTCGCTGACTGATGTCAGAACAGGTTCCAGTAACACCAGGTCGATATGGTCCCCAAATCAAGGACTATGTAGGACCCTAAACATCCTGGGATCGGCCCTGGAAGGACCAGTACTTCTATGCTGGTGGAGCCCTCCGAACACCCCACTCACTGTGCTCCTTGAAAACCAGCACCACACAGGCGAGGATCTTCATGACCTCGGCCACCACCACGGCCGAGGACGCCAGGTACCGCGGGCCCTCGGCCTGGAGGGTGCGGGAGTACCGCATCGTGAGCACCAGCGAGGTGGTCTGGAATACCAGCACGCCCAGGGAGAGGTACTTTAGCCGGGCTGAAGCCATGGTGGGAACCTGAGGAAAAACCGGACAGTCAGTCTGACGTGGAGGACGACGTGGAACCAGAGACAGGTTGAGCCAACATACAGGTGAGTTCACCTTTTCCTTTACCGTCAGCCCGTCAGGTTCCCCTCAGCATGAAGTGGATTCCTCTCCTTGAAGTTGTTACCTCAGCTCAGTTCGGATTGTCTCTCTGAGGCAGACAGAGGGACAGTGGAGGATAATCCCAGCTGTCAAAACAGCAGCTCCTCTCCCGTCCGTCCCGTTAAGTCCGGTGAATCTCCTCCCGGCTCTCCGCACCGACCGTCGGGAAGCTCCGAGCCATTACGGTTCAACCACGCTTCAGAAGAGACGCGCACAAACCGCAGCAAAGCACTTTACTGGAGGAATCTCATGCCTCTGAAGGTCCTGGATCACTTCCTTGTTCGCATCTCTTCCTTGTTTTTTTTTTTTTTTTTCCCCTTAACGGCTGAATATTGCGCCACCTGCTGGTTCGAGTCTAAATGTGTGGACGAATAATCCGTAAAGTGGGTTTATTTAGGAAATACTAACACACACTATTTGTAAAATTAAATCTAAATGATTAAAATTAAATTTCACACAGTGAAATTACAGACGGCGCTAATTCTTTACAAAGGCAAAAAGAAACAAACATTGTCTAAGTTTAAGGAGCCAATTTGTAAGTTAAGGAGGAATTCACAGTTTAAAATGTGCAAATTCAGACCTACTAGAAAAAAGTATTGTGTATCAGTAAATGGAGTCATACCGTGGATTAATTTCAATATTGAACTAGACAATGTCCAAAAATAATTGTCATATAAACATATGATTATTGGCGGATATAATATATAACATTACTATTCAATTATTGTTGGTGTTTTTGTTGTTAATACTAGTTTTTTTGTGCAATTTAAATAAATAATGTTTGTCCATCCAGTTTTGTAAATGAAATTAAACAAATACTATGTTGGTAGGTGTATGGATTGTGCATGTAAGATTATATAGGTGGATAAGGAGTGGGAATATTGTTAAATTTATTCCACCCGCTCCCTTGAAAACGTAAAAATAATTTTAATCGTGCTGAATTTTTGTACATATTGAAAAAAAATAAACAAATAAATAAGATTAGGGAATTGAGATTTAATGACATAAAGTAATATGCAATATTTATTTCCCTTTTGATTCCATATGACTCTACTTATTTATTTTTGATCTACAGGAAAAGCTTATTTTTATTTAGTCATAGTATCAAGAACACACTATGTATCTAATATACTATTTAATACACAAACGCACTCTATTCAACTTCTGAAGGGAACTGGATGTTTTAGGAGCTTCAGAGAAAAGTAAATGCAGTTGAAACCAGAAGTTTACATACACTTTTACATACCTAAGTCTCTGACTAAGTCTTTCTCTCATTATCTATTTTCCCCTGTGCACATTTCTTTTTTTTTCTGTTCTTTTCAGACCCAGGAGAAATATTATATGAGACAAAGACAAGCTAAGGTAAATCTGAAAACTGCTTCGCATTGAAAACGTTTTCAAGCATAAACAGACTCTATATGGACATCATAAAACCTTGTTTCAGGGTTTTTTGTAGTTATTTCAATGTAAACTTACTGGTGAACTTTGGATTATTGTCCTGCTGCATTACCCAAGTTTGTTTGAGCTTAAGGTCATGAACGGACGGCCAGATGTCTCCTCCTGGATTTTCTGCCAGAGAGCAGAACTCACAGTTTCCTCAGCTTACAGCAACATGTCCAGGTTCTGAACCAGTTGTGTTCTGGTGCAGAGCAGCAGCACCATAACATCACAATACCACCATCATGTTGTTTTTCTCCTGAAACATCAGGAACATCTAGTTTTTCTCCAGATGTGACAAGACGTATACTTTCCTGAAAGTTTCACTTTCGTGTCACTAGTGCACAGAATATTTTCTCAAACAGGGCTTTACATTCTTCTTGCCCAGCAGATTTTCACCCTGGAATTCTCCCATTTTTTTTGCCCTGTCTCTTTCTTACTGTTGAAACATGAACTCTGACCTCAGCTGACGGACGGCCTTTTGTGCTTTAGATGTTTTTTTTTAATGAACTTTCTGCATGAGTCATTAAGGCGCTCCTGCAGTAATTTTTTTCTCTCCATTTGTACGTGATTGCTTTCACTCAGTCTCAATTCAACATTACAACCTTTTTTTTTTTTTGACTCTAATAAAGAAATGTTAAGTTCAAATTCAATTCAAAAACACATCATGTTAGCATGTTGTGTTGCTTTTTGAGACCTTTTAGCCTACTTCATGTTTTCAGACAAGTTCCACATTATTCAAGTCTTTCAGGTTCTACAGGTGTGACAGTAATCAGGTCTGAGCTCAGCCAATGATATTAAACAAAAGCTTTCTCAAAATGGTGCTTAATCACAGTTCTTGATTAAACAAGGCGTAAGGTGAGTGATGCTTTTTTTCCCCTTAATAAATTAGTTGATCATCTGGAACCTGCCTTAGTATTTTATTATGTTTGTTTGATGATGTGAGCCATTTAAGTGACGTCACACGTTTAGGGAACAAAAGCAAAATATATACTTTATAGTTATGCACTACTTTGTGTTGGTGTGTCACATAAAATCCCAATAAAAGTGGAAACGTGAGTACTTTTGCGGTAGGCTATAGAATATACCAGCTTAGATGAGAAAAATGGACAAACATGCAGAGGTCTATGAAGATCAGGGCTTTATTTAAGTAAACACATTTGGTTTATTATTGTTTTTTTTTTGTTTTTTTTCTGAACAGATTACCTCCTGAATCGACGTTGGTTCTACCTTTAACAAACATGGTGACAACTACTTCATACTGTATGGATAACATAGGCTATTTGGTTAACATAAAAAAGAATGGTAAACATACAAAAAAAAAAAAGATTTTATATACAGAACATAGACAGTCTTGAATAGGTACCAGATGATTATGACTATGAAAAATACAGACTGACATCACATCGTACAGTACATGGCTTTGTGAAACTAAAGAGACTGTGTGTACAGAAACGAAGGCAAAGGTCAGGAATATTGATGAGCTCGACCTCACTCACGGCGATTCAACGTTTCAGCTGGTGCGGGATGCAAGCGCTCCGTCTCTTACCGTTGAGCAGATGCAAAACTTTTACAAGCAACAAATATATGTACACTGTGAGCATTTTTTGGCTTAACAAAACACAATTTGGTCTCCCACTCCTTTTTGAAAATAATCAACGATTTTATGATTGTCTGTGATTACAGAGCAGAAACTCACCATCCGCTTTGAGACAAACAACAACAACAACAACAAAACCCATCTTTTACTGCTTGTGGGCAGACTTGGTTATGAATCATGACAAACGTTGATTGTAGATAAACAAATCTTATACATTTTTGGAAGACAACTGCTTAGAGGCAGTTTAACGGTAAAAACATACACCTTTGTAACTTTCAAAATCATTTAGGAAGTGCAGATATTTATATAAAAAACAGGCACTTTAAGAAAGCAACAACACCACATTTAGCTCAACTAAAACAAGCAGAAATTGCTTTAAGTGTATGTACATTTCTTCTTACAGAATAATAACAATGGAGACGGCAACGACGGACAAAACCAACACAAACGGCTTTAAAGCAACAGAATGAATCCCTCCGATACGTCTTAAGAGTGAAAACGGACAAAACATAAATATCTCAACACCTGTTTTTGACTGTAAATCCCCATTTAAAGAACGTCCTGACATAATCGATGTACTTGAACAGACAGAAAATGTAAAACCGTGATACAACAAAAGCTAAAAACCTAGCCATTGGCACAATAAACAGGAATAAAAAAAAAACACCACCAACAAAAAAGAGGAACCAACAAGCAGGTTTTTTTTTTTTTTTAGTTAATGAAAGCATCAGCTGATTGAGACTCGTTAAATTAAAACATTTAGAGTGAACGGTGTCAACCAGAAGTTAGTATCAGCAAGTTTATAACACTGAAGAACATGTAAAGGTAGCATCTAGTGAACAGATTTAACAGACTTTTTAAGAATAGAGATAGAGTGTCAGTGTGGAGGATTTCTGATGAACAGTCTCCTTTTTCTGTTAGTTAAGCAAGAAGAGCTGAACTTCTTCTGGTCGATAGTTTTTCTTCGCGATCCCTCGGGAATTGCAGAACCAGTTCGTGATGCACCTGGATGCCGTAGCAGTGGTTATTATTGTGCAAATTTGGTTCCAAATGAAAAGGAAGAAGTCTTGGCTGATGAAGGTAAATATATGGAAAAGTTTTTAGAGCCAAGCTTCTGCTCCAGAGGATGTGATTTTAGCGGAAAGTACCAAATTACGCTATACAAACTATATACTGTTGCCCTAGTTGGAAACAGAAGGGGAGGTGGGTGACTAGGATTTTAGAGGACAGAGAGTGTACGAGAAAGGGACTGTGTGTGTGTTTATGTGTTGAACCAAAGAGTCAGTCTGTTTCTGCTCTCCTCTGACGCCTTCATGCGAACACCTGCATGTTTCCGAGCTGAGGTTGCTGCGCGGGCGGCTGCATCTGCTGCGACGGCGGCTGCATCTGCGCCTGCTCTGGAATGTGTGTGTGGCGTGACGATGGCAGTGCGTGGTGGGAGTTCCCCAGCGGGGTGGGGCTGGTGGTGACGTCGGACCAGTCCGAGTTAGAGTGCGGAGAGGAGGAGGACCAGGGGTCCGGGGATTCGGGGGAGGGGGTGAGGTATGGGTGCTCGTTCTGCGGGTGGGTGGAGCGGCCCGGGGTGGTGCCCTCTGACCCAGAGGGGAGTTGGCTGTGCTGAGAGGGAGGGGTAGGGTATTTATCCACCGGGCTTTGCATGGGCGTGTAGGGCGGCAGCGGTCGAGACTGGCCCTCCATCCCGTTGGAGTGGCTGATGTTGTGGGGATGCTGCAGGGTGTGGGAGGGGCCCTGCACCACGTTCATCTGGTCCGGGTAGATCATCCCCTGGCTGCAGTGGACGTGTCCCGGGACCGGCTGGGTGTGACACAGGTTCTGGTTCTGGCCCTGGCTCTGGCTGACTTGTACCTGCCCCGATTGGGGCTGCTTCAGCATGGCCTGGCCCGTTCCCGTGGGAACCATCTGGAAGGTGACGATGGAGGGCAACTGCTCCCTGATCATGGCGACGTTCATGGGGGTCATCATGGCGCCCTGGCCGTGGCTCATGCCGGCGTGCGCTCCTCTCATGGCGTGCGGGAGGAGACCAAACATGTGACCGTTGTAGCCGTGCTTGGCCACTCCCCCCCAGCCCTGCTGCTGCCCCAGCATGTGGCTGACCGGGGGCAGCATTGCTCTGGAGGTGGGACTGCTCAGGAGGGGAGGGGAGTTGGCGGTGTTGGAGCCTGCGGCGGAAACGTCGCCTGCGTAGGAGTGAGGCGACTCCAGGGAGTCGACAGGCGACATGGTGACCGAGCTCTCTGTAGGAAGTCCTCCTGCTGCCTTTACACCATTAGTGCTGCCTCCACCTGCACCTCCTCCACCTCCTCCACCCGCCGCAGCCAGACCCGGACCCTCTCCTCCAGCAGGTTTCTTCCTTCTCTTTACTTTCAAGTCTTTATGCTCCTTTGGCCCCCCGCCGACGCCCCCGGCCTTCGCTCCAGCTCCTCTGCTTCTGCTCTTCTTGCCTTGGGGTCCGGGCCGCATGCCGATGAAGCCTCCACCGTTCGCCCCACACATCACAGAGTTTCCACCTCCACCCATGTGGTTGGCGCCGTTGTGTGGGCTGTGAACCAGGTTGTACTGGTCCAGCAGGCGGACTATGTCATGGTGCATGCGCTCTTGAGCCGTGTCGCGGGGCAGCCGGTCCAGGTGATCGGTGATGTCGCGGTTGGAGTAGTGATCGAGAAGAACTTGAGCCGCCTCAAAGCTGCCTTCTCGTGCTGCGAGGAACAAGGGGGTCTCCTCCTGAAACAAACAACGATGCAGCCTGTTAATTTATGTCAGGCTGCAATGATCCAACAGAAACACCCCTCAATATTTATACAGTAACAAATGTGTAGTAACAAGCGCATCACATGATGATAGATATATTCATCTGTCAGAAAAAACTGCAGGACAAACCAACACACACAAAATATAACTATAATAACAACAAACCTTATTGTCCTGCATGTCGCGGTTGGCTCCATTCTTCAGAAGCACAAGAGTAGCCTCCACATTGTTAACTGCAGCCGCCCAGTGCAAAGCAGATTTACCTAAACGTTGATAAAAAATATATATATAGTTTGTTAAATAGATGTTATTTTTCCAGATGATATTTAAAATCAGATCTCCATTTCTACTCTTTGCTTTTTTAAAAATCTGCCAAAATGTCAACAATATGACTCAAAAAGGGGTGTAAATGACCACAATGTTTATAAAATGGCGTAATCCCTCTGCAGTCACATTTTGGTTGATGAACCTAATGTAGCCCGCCCTGCTCACGTAGAGCAAGCATACCAACAACAACAACATTATCATTTGCTGTCTTACCGTGGTCGTCTACAGCATTGATGTCAGCGTGGCAGTGGATCAGCTCTTCTACCATGCCCTCCACAGCGAGCCGTGCTGCCAGGATCAGCGGCGTCGTACCGTCGTTCATCCTGGAGTCCAGTTCTGTAGCGCGGTTCCGGATCAGAATCTGGAAAAACAAACATAACGATACGTGAAGAAAACAAACCTGGGGAAATTTGTCTTGGACTAAACAAAGCTGATACCATAATTAAAAACAACTACAATTAATAGCATGATGCATTAAAAGGAGCTTGATAATTTCCATTCTGATGATTAATATTTTTTGAAGGGAAATTTTATTTTAAGAGACTTCATGATCCATTTTTTTCTGGTTTCAGTTGGTAGTTTTTATTTCCATTTCATTTGTTATTTTTGGCTGTGTTTAACTTTGGATATATTCCATTTGTTATGTGTTCCTTATAAAATTAGAGTTTATAGGTCTTTGAGAGGGCGAACTTGCATTATTACACAATTATTATATATATTACTTGAAAATGGTCTCAAAACAACATTATCATTTATTGAAATAATTTCGGCGATAACTAATACATTTGTTATCGTGACAGGCCTAATGACTGTCTTGTACTGTCATTCTTCATTTTTGTTTTGACTTGCAAATACTTTTCCACATTACAGCCAAACACTGCAGTGTGTTTTATTGGGATATTTTGTGACAAGATCAGTGCATGCGTTTGTGTTGAGTCCCCTACTATATCTAGAGAATATAATTAAAATTCAGTGAAACAAATTTCCTTCAGATCTCACCTAATAAAGTATAAAGAGTTGCTCTCTCTCATCAATTCTGAAGCTCTAAATCCAGCTATTAGAGCAACTAACATAAACAGAATTTTGTGGTTGTAGCGTCACAAAATCTAAAAAGGTGTTTGGGTTTTTCCAGGACTTCTCGTCCCTCTGGTCAGGAAGCTGATTTACCTGAAAGACTCCTTGCGCGTCGGCTGCCACGGCGGCGTGAAGCGGGGTTCTGCCCATGTTGTCATGAGCGTTGGGATCCGCTCCGGCGTCCAGCAGTCTCTTGGCGGCGTCGGCCCGGGCGTAGCGGGCGGCCAGGTGGAGAGCGGTTTCCCCTGTGCGGTCGGTCTGAGCCATCAGATTTGCGCCCTGAGCGATCAGATCGGAAATGACACTTGGTCCCGGTTCGTCTCCTCCGCTCTCGTCTTCCTCGTCTCCATGCAGGCTGCAGTCCGGACCTCCACCGTTACGCAGGGACGCCACCATCAGAGGGGTGAAGCCATCTGAGTGAGGAAAGAGAAAATTAAGAACTAAATACACTTCCTCATACTTCATCTTGTAAAATGATAGAAGAAGCGGCGTCTCACCAGGTCCTTTGACATTAACATCCAGACAGTCAGCATCTAAGTCAGCCTGGGGAGGAGTGAGAGTGATGTCTGCAGCTTTGTGATGCTGCAGGGTCCACTCTCTACGGTCGATACCTCCATCCATTGGGATGGAAAGCAGAGGCTTGTCTTCAGTCTGGGGAAAAAAAAAATAAAAAGCTTGAAAAAAAAAAAAAACCCCACACCTTAACCATCGACGAACTGTTACGTAAGAGTTATCATCCACATACTCTTGGCTTTTTGGATGGAGTTTCATCATCGAGCCATCTCTGACTCTGACCTCCATCAACCATGCTTCCATTATGGGTCTTGAAATTCCTAACACAAGATGAAAACATATTTTATAATGTAATGAAATGAATCACAAGTTTCTTATATGTTGGGTTTCACTTGTAGCTGATGTGAACATTGACTCACTTCATGTCAAAGTCGTCCTGTCCAACAGGCTCTCTCCTCTTGTCATTCTTGGTGGCCAGGAAGCCATCGGGGAGCCACAGAACTCCATGTTTATGTTTCTTCTTGGCTGCCAGCATCCCCAGCACCAGAATCAGCAGAACGATAAAAGCGGCAACTCCAATCAGGTACGGATATATAGAGGGGGACTCCTCTGTTGGAGCACCTGTTTTTAAGAGGAAGGTAGATATGGCTGTAATTTTTAATCATCCATTTCAGGATAATTAGAGATATGATGTAGTGAAGCAAAAACAGATTTCAGCAAAAGTGTTGTTTGTCAAAAGAGAAACTGTTCAATCATGTTGCAGGTGTGTGATGGTAGATCTACTTACTCTTAACAGACACCAGTGGGTAAGGCAGGTCGGCCTTGATGTGAGCCGCTGCGATAAAGGAGGCGGCCGTAGACGTGTTGGAGAAGCAGTTGGAGGTGGAGCTCTTGGAGCATTCACGGTTATCGATGTCCAGGTGCACCAAAGAGCTGCGTCGACAAAGGTCAAAACACCAAACTAGTTAGCAATAAAATATCAACTGATTATTTTAACCCATTGATTAGGGAACTACAAAGTTCCTACACACACTGTCATGTAAAAGTTCACCAGTTTTCCAGACTGAACTTTTCACAGTAAGGAAGTAAGGACACAGGAAAACATAGTGGAAAGAGGACATAAGTAAGGATACAAAGAAGGGAGGAAATATACAAGGACAGATGATAACAATATTTACACAATGGGAGAAGAAATTATGGGAAAAAAACATATTTCTCCAAAGTAGTTTTTTTCTTTTCTTATTTAACCAGACATTTGTACTGAAAAAAAAAACTCTGTATTTTTCCGTTATTGCCAGACTGAGCAGAAACCATTTCCCATTACAAGCCACTCTTACCCAATAACCTCTCTGGCCAGCTCCCGCTTGCTTCTGCTTTTGTCAGTCTGTCTCTGTTCTCCATAGTAAGGGTACACCATCGGCTCCTTGTTCTCGTCCAGCCTCACCCGCACATTGGTGTGGAGCAGGGCTCCCAGGGAGCGCAGGAAACCCCTCAGATCTCCCAGCAGCTCCTCTGGCTGCAGTAGGACCACAATAACCAGCGTGCCGGCTGCCAAATCAGCCGGTACGTCGTTAGAGCAGTCCAGTCCGTCCCATCCACAGGCCTCTGTGTAGCAGCTCTGGTCACAGATACCATTTCCAAAATGGTCTTTGCAGTACATGTCATACCTTAAAAACACAGGGAATGTTTTTTTTTTAATTGCTTTAAGTAATTTTGGTGCTTTTTATAGATCATCAAGAGAACAAGGAGGAGAGTGACGTACTTGCATGGGCTTGTGTGGACCTCCATGCATTCAAAGCTGTCAAAGAGACAGCCAGGGTTGTCACACTCCTTGTCACACTGTCCGTTCTTAAAGAGATCCCAGCAGGGGACTGTGGCTGTGCAGTTGGCCCACGGCTGCGGCCAGTTGAGCGAGCAGTCGCCTCCATCCCACTGGCATTCATGGTTGTTGCACTGCTCGTCACACACGTTATCTCCTAGTCGTAACTCACACTGCGCATAAGGGCATCTCGGAGGCCTAAGCTCACGTATTTTGTTCTCACAGAATCGTCCGACGAAGCCGTCGCGACACTGGCAGCTGTGCTGAAACGGGTTGGACGGGTCTTTGACACAGGTTCCTCCGTTCTGGCAGGCCACTGAGCACATCTGCTCCTTCTCACAGTGTGACCCGCTGAAGCCCGGCTGGCACTGGCAATACAGTTGTCCTACTGGTGACTTCATGCAGCGGCCGCCGTTTTGGCAGCTCAGTCTTGCACAGTTGAAATCCTCTATTTCACCACAGCTGAATCCAGAAAAGCCCTGTGAAACACAGTGTTACCGCTGAGTTATTACACTGATATTTCATAGGCTCATAAAGCACCAGATAAGCTTGTAGATTATTTTCCATTATTTCTAGTTGGTCCCACAAATGAGATTCTACTTTACCTGAGCCATGGTTTAGCCCTCTAAAGCAAGCATGAAAACATAGAGGCAGCAAGAAGTTAGGGTAGACAAACAAAAGCGGTTAGTAAAGAGAGAGAGAGAATAGCAGCAAAAGAAAAGAAAACAGCTGGCAGCATCGTCACCTTTAGCCTGAACTCATGATACACAAACAGAAAGTAGTAGTGTTGATAAGGCTGAAACGATTATTCAGATTAATGGTGATTAATCGATTACTGAAATATTCATCAATTAAATTAATAAAAGATTAATCATTAACTGAAGCATATAGACTCTAAAAAGGCCATTTGCTAAAAGAACACACTTAAAGCAAAAATTAAGTCAAAACTGTCCAAGAAAGTATACATTGTGCAACTGACATACATTTGTCTGTAAATATGTTCTACCCAAAACCCCTCAAGTGACGTAGATTTAGCTTCACCTGGTTCAAATTTTGTTCAACAAATCTATTGCATACTTTTTGTAATCCAACTATGATCACCAGTAATCAACAGATCAGCTCTACGCTGTATCAAAAAGACTTGAGCTTCTCACATGCTGACATTTTAGGCAGTCAAAATTGTTTAATAGCATGTTTAATATATTTCTAATGTTGTACACAAAAGGCTTAAGTGGTTAAATGAAAAATCTGCAGAATATGCACATTTTTTATCCAATGACTCGTAGAATAATCGTAGAATAATCGATTACTAAAATAATCAGTTGCAGCCCTAAATGTTACATGGAGGCAGGGATCCTTTGATGAGGAGTAAACAGTGGTTAGCAATAATTATTTAAAGTTAAAAGAGCATTTTTCTCTTGCCACCATAAATATTTTATAGACAAAGCAAGCTAAAATGCACCAGCGCAAACCTGTAAGTACACAGTAAAGATACTTATTTTAAATTAGTTATATACTAGATTTTAATACATAATTTTTAGAATTCATACAGAAATACTAAGAAAATAATAAAAAACCTTTTTGGTTTCTTAAAATACAAGACTTTGAATTGCATTCAGTTCATAATTTGAATGTTGGATATCTTAAAAATTAAACATATATGCATGCCATTAAATACATTTAATAAGTTAGTTTACGAGAACAAAAAAATTTTAATATTTTATCGGACAATGATGGAAATAAAAGCAAAATTAAGAATGACTTACAGGGGGACAAGTGCACATGTAGCCATGTACTGAGCTCATGTTCATGGTGCAGACGCCGCCGTTACGGCACGGCTTCGACACACACAGATCCACCATGGATTCACAATGGCGACCTAAAGGAACCAGGAGGGGAGAAACAGACCCGCGAGAAGGTTAAGAAATAATCCGCAACAAAAGGCAGAAAGATCAATAGGGTCTTGCGTGACGCTGTCACACCAACAACAGAAAATCGCTCTACTTGCGTGCCACCAGTTTGAGCAGGTAAGATGCACGTACCTGTGTATCCGAGGCGACAGAGACACTGATAGTCATTGACCAGCTCGATGCAGTCGAGGCTGCCAGCAGCACTGCAGGGTCCAGACTGGCATTCGTTGACGTCGCCCTCGCAGTGTTCCCCAACGAACCCTGGAGGACAGGAGCAGGTGTAGCGGCCCACGCCGTCGACACACTGTCCTCCGTTTCTGCAGCGCGGCTCAGAGGAGCCTGGGCTGGGGGCGCAGTCATCCTCGTTCACCTCGCACTGGACTCCTGCAGAACAGCAAAAAGATCTTACTTCACGCATGCACCAAGTGAAGCAAATCTTTCAGGGAGGATTTTACACGAACTTCACGCCATCTGTACAGCCGAAATGTAAGAGTCAAAGCTCCAGACACCAGCAGAGGGTGGTGTGTTTGAACTTTTCTTCCATCACATTCAAACAGAGGAAATGCAATGACTACATTTAAGATAAAAAAAAAAAACATCCTAACCATATTAGTTGTAAGATAACTTATAAAGACATGAGGCTTTCAAAAAAACAGAAAGCTGAACCAGATCTTTATGTACACTGTATTAATAGAAACAAAGTTTCTTTTTTCCACTGTCTGACATTAAATCGGGCTAAATTTCTCATTTCTCATGTTTTAGGTCAATTAAGATTACCAAAATTATTTCTATTTATTAAACGGAATAGTAATGAGTGCAATATTTGTTTTTTGTTTTTTGTTTTTTTACTTTCATTTTTCAAATTCACAATTTTAGAAAACAAACTTTCAAATTTCGATTAAAGTTTGTAAAAACACTCAGGGAACAATACTTTCCTGTTCTAATGAGACTAAAACTAAAGTGTTTGGAAAAGATCTTTTTTAGCCTGAGAAATGTATGAAACCTTCTGAGTTAAAAAAACAACAAAAAAAACACAATTCTCCTGCTCTTTATTCTGGGATTTAGCAAAAATAAATAATTTAGCTAATCCGAACAGACCTAAAACAATTTAGGGGTTTAGACCTACCGTGCGTTCCAGGTGGGCAGATGCATGTAAAGCGGTTGATGAGGTTGATACATCTTCCTCCGTTGAGGCAGGGCTTAGAGTGACATTCGTCAACGTCATACTCACAGTTCACTCCTTGGAAGCCTGGTTTACACTGGATACAATGAAATGAGATTTATTTTTTTGTTCTTTTTCACCCAACGACCACTTTCAGAGACGTGCAGAGAAAAAAAACAACAACAAAAAAGAGGAATGTACTCACTACACATTCGTATGTGCCCTGATAATCCTTGCATGTAGCGCCATTTCTACAGGGATTCGACTGGCACTCGTCCACCATCTCCTCACAGTAGCTGCCAGTGTATCCTGACTGGCACTTGCACTGATGGGAGTTCCCCACGTTAACACAGTGACCCGCATTCTTACATACACGTTCCACTACCAAACCTGCAGTGATGTAGACAAGGACCAAAATGTTTAGAATGAAACTTAGGACAACGATATTGAGCAGAAACATCAGATTTATATTTTGATAGAAAACGGGTAGTTCGCAGATAAAACAGTTGTTTATGTGTGACACTGGCATAAATGGCCAATTGCTTTGAAACTGAAATAATCCCTCCCTCACCACTCCTGGCAGCATAGTCCTGACAGGACATGTTGGGGACATCGCAGTAAAGTCCTGTCCACCCCATCTGACAGCGGCAGGTCCAGGATGTAGCTGTCTGAGAGCAGGTGCCACCGTTCTTACATTTCACCTGGTTGCACAAGTTTACATAGTTCTGCAGAAGAAAAAAAAAACAAAAACAAAAAAAAAAAACATAATAAAAAGTCTTTTAAATGTAAAGATGACAGCACAAGGTAAAACAAAAAATACCCACAGACATCGAATATTTTGGAACAAACTAATCATCCCTTTATAACTGAAAAAATATCAGCTGATTCATCATCCAAACAAAAACTGAATATTTCTTATAGTACACCCTAACCATCACTGCAATATTTTAAATTCAACAAAACATTAGATTTCTTTTGTTATTCTCAAACAAAGCACTTTACCTGACAGTTCTGTCCGCTGTATCCCACAGGACAGGTGCAGCGGTAAGTCCCCAGGCCGTCTGTGCAAGTGCCTCCGTTTTTACAGGGCTGAGAATCACATTCGTTGTGCTCAAACTCACAGAACATTCCGTAAAAACCATGCCGGCACCGGCAGGAAAAGGTGTTAATGTCATCAATGCAAGTTCCGTTATTGAGGCAGGAGCTGGAGAGAAAAATAACAGGAAAGTTTTCTTAAATATGAATTTGATGTACATTTGATGTCTGTTGAAGGATTAACAGCAGAATATTTCTTCTCTATCATAACATCCCTTTGGTATGGATAAAAAGTTGATCAACTGGCTCACCTCTCTGTGCATTCAAGAATGTTGTGTTGACACTGGATGCCATTGAAGCCCGGTCGGCACCTGCACACAAAGCTGTTCACGTAGTCGTGGCAGACGCCTCCATTCCTGCAGGGCTCGCTGGCACACTCATTCACATCAGTCTCACAGCGATCCCCTTCAAAACCCGCGCGGCAATCACAGGAGAAACTCGCCACTTTGTCCACACACTGGCCTCCATTCAGGCACGGGTCTAGTCAGGGCAGAATTAAATTAATGGTGACATTTACCAGTAACATATGTGTGTATTTGATATGTATATTTCAGGCTGAAGTACTTTAAAAGACTAATTTGTTTAAAGCAGAACATTTTTTTAATGTCTAATATATATGTTACTGCAGACCATCGGGACTCAGGTGAGTGTTTTTAAAATCTGTCGCTGCTGGATAACAGGCATCATAATCAATGTGGCTGCCAATCATTGATCCATGATCATTATTTTGTTTCTGTTGTTTTCTTTTAAGTGAACAGATAAATTATAAATATGATTACATTAGACTAAATAGACTTAAAAGATAATTTTATTTTACACAATATTCTTAATTTTACATAAGTTTTGTCCCAATCTGACACTGTAGAAAAAAAAAAGATCAATCAGAATTAATGCTGCTCCTAATCACTCACCCATCTCCAGATCTAATAATTAAAAATATGCAAATACTTAAGGAAAACGGATTTATAGATTTTTATGGTATTGTTTTTCCTAAAAAGCAACGTTGTAGTATAGTAAACAAAGTATCCTTAAAAGGATTAAAACATTCACAAATATGATAGTTAATAAAAATGTGTTGTTTAGATTCACATAGTTTTGAAGGTCTGTTTAAAGTGACACAAATAACAATAAATAATGTTTGCAACACTTTTTTGGAATCCTAAATCTTTTGTCCTCTTTCTTAGAATTTAAATGTCATTTTTCATCTCATGTTTGTGAGGCTCTTGCTTCCCTTTTATCCACGCAACATTAAAAAAAAAAGAAAAGAAAAATTACCAGTACAAGTTTCATGTAGGTAAATGTGCAAATGAGGGGAACACATTAGCTTGAGTGAAACTCACTTGGCGAGCAGTCGTCTACGTTTATCTGACAGTTGTGTCCGCTGTATCCACGTTGACATTGACACACATAGCTTCCTGGGGTGTCAATGCAGCGGCCACCGTTCAGGCAGGGGTTCTTCATGCATTCATTCACGTCTTCATTGCAGCGTTTTCCTATTTATATGAATAAACTCCCTTAGCAAAGCCAGCAGCATTTATGTTGTGCACCACATCACATATCTGTCTCAGACAGGTACCTTGCCAGCCAGGTTGACATCGGCAGGTGTAAGAGGTGTAATCTTGAGACGGGAGGCAAACCCCTCCCCTTTCACATGGATGGGAGGCACAGGGAACCTGCTCCACCTCACAGTGTTTTCCTGTTGTGGCACAAAATATGTACAAACACTTTTCACACAATAATAAAGAAGCTCAAGCTGCGGCCATTTGCTTCTGACAGAGCTTGGATCGACATGGTGATGTAAATGTGACATTTCTAACCTGTGAATGGAGCATTACACTGACAAGTGTAACTGTTGATTCCATCTTTACAAATGCCGTGGTTCAGACATGGCCCTGATGCACACTCATCTACGTTCTTCTCACAGTTGACCCCTAACGAGGCGAGAAATAATTCTGCTCAGTTTTCACATCTCCTTGAAGTCACTGTTTTAGAAGGATGCTTTCATCTAACGACTGCTTTATAAAGCCTTCACTGACTATCCTGAAATACACACTAGTTAATGGGAACATCATTCCCAGGATCCAGGGAAGTAATATTTGCCTAATGTATTCATAGCTCTACCTCTGAATCCTGGTTTACAATGACAGGTGTAGCCATTGAGCAGATCCTGACAGATGGCCCCATTTAAGCATGGATTCGGCAGACACTCGTTCTTCTGCTGCTCACAGTGTTGCCCGACCCAACCGGGCTTACACTCACATCGGTACCTTGATGAGAGAAAAACCAATAATTCAGAGTGTGAAGTCAGTTAAAGGCATCAGATGTCTGTTTCCTTAGTTATTAGCCTGATTACCATGTGTGAATATAAAGTCAGTTTAATGTAAAAATGCAAACTTGTGGAAAATATTGAAAGTTTAAGAAACAAATTGCTATTTACATTTGAATCAATAACACAAAAAGGTACAATCAAAACATCTGATGGTAGCTAACAGACTGTTCCTTTAGGTGGGACAGTCTCATTGTTCAAGTCTCTTTACCCTCGTCATGTCCACAGTCAAGACATCCATGTCCTACATGTTTAATTTTAAGTCTTTCATTTAATAACAAATGATGATGAGATTCATTTGAAATTTATAAATATGTTTTTACAAGGTGTTTTTGTTTGCAAGAACAACCAACAAGTTCTAAAGTTCTAAAGCAGAACTTTAGAAAATGTCAGAAAATCAGTGTCTACATTGGTTTTTACAATAAATATTAACTAGAATAAAGAAATCAGACAGTAAATTAAGAATAAAATAAGCAACTTAATCCCTAGCAATAAAAAATGTCCAGATTACAGGTAAAGGTCATTTTATTTATATAGCACATTTTCAGCAACAAGGCAATACAAAGTGCTTTACAGGAATTAAAAGGAAATACAAACAAAATAACAAACCAAAGGAAAGAGCAAAAAAAGAAATTAAGTTAATGCTGATCTAAAGTAAATAAACTAGATAAACTAGATACTCCTATTGAGGCCCGATAGATAAGTTTAAGTATTCTCTGGACTTTCTAAGTATGCTCTAAATTTGTAAAAGTAATAAGTACGCCACACTCACTAAGCAATAATAAAAACTAAATGTTCCTGTTCTGGAAATTTTTTCTGGATTCTAAGTTCGTTCTAATTCCTTTTCTGGGTTGCAATAATAGGAGTCTCTGCATCTGAATAGTGAGTACTCTACAGTTTCTAAAATATAAGCTAAAGAGTGGCTAATAAACTAACTAGAGTCTCTGGTCTAATTCCAACTGGAGGACTATTCACCACTTAAATGACTTCAGAAGGCAACTGGATGCACTTGGATAAAATAACCTGAATCTGCCTCTTCATCTCAATGTGAGAAGAGTCAATACATGTTCAGGCTGCTGTAATTAATATTTTAAAAAGTTTATTTTAATTTACTCTTATTTCTGCTGTCAATCAATCATTACTTTCAGACATAATTTCCAAAGGGCAGATTTATCATGTGTAAAGGCAGAATATAACGCAACTATAACATTTACAACAAGCAGAAAGTAAATATTAATTTAGTGTACAACCAATGTTCCCACTGACATTGAAGCCCAGGAATCAGTGGTTTTGCCTACCTGTGTTGCTGCTCAATGCAATCTCCTTGAATACAAGGCTGGGAAGCACAGTGATCAGTTCCTGAAAGGCACAGCGGGCCGTAGGTCCCGGGGGGGCACAGGCACTGGAACCCATTCACTATGTCCACACAGGTTCCCCCACTCATGCATGGGTTTGAGTTACACTCGTTGATGTTGACGTCACACTGATCTCCTGTTGAAGAGTTTTTCAGGTGTACGCCACATTGAAACGTTCATTAGCACACTCGGACTAAAGCTAAATTGATCATTATTAGTGATATTACTCACTAAAGCACATACCTGTGTATCCAGGGGAACACACACATTTGTACTCATTGATGCCATCTTGGCACTCTCCGTGCTTACAAGGGTTGCTGGCACAGTCATTCTCATTGATCTCACAGTTCACACCTGAAGAGAATAGCAATGTAAAGATGAGGACAGTTTAACTAATACATTACTGCTGTTACTGCAAAAGCTTCATGTTGATTGGCGGATGACCAACGCAAATAAAGGTTGGAGTTAGAGAAAACACAAAATCTGTGGAAACAGACTTTATCTAAGGTTACACCAGTAGGGGGCGTTGGACTCAAAGTAAAGCACATTTAGCAAGACCTTATAAAAGGAGAACTGAGACAGACTAAGTAGCACACAGGAATGTTGCAAGCACAACATAAGTGCTTAACATTATTAAAATGCTTACTAAAGGTGAAGTGAGAAATGGGATAGAGAAAGAAGGGGAAGGCACAGCAGAGGAGAGGAAGTGGAGCATAAAATCTAATAGGGTGACCTGACACTAGGCTTAGTGAAAACAGTACCAGTTTTAAGGGTGGTACTGAACCCAATAATGCATACAGCTTTTACACTGGTGGCACTTGTTTCAAGCAACAGACATTTAGATTTCTAAACATCCAAAATGCACCACAAAGTTCTGAGTTCTCCAACAACAAATTGGAAACACATTTTCACAAAGTTAGCATTTAACAAAGTTCTCCATTAAACTGTTCAAGATAGAATGCATGAAGTGAATTTGTGCATGGGAGCTTTAAATGGAAAGAAAGATATTATATACTTAGTGGCAATAGGACTTTCATCAGTGTTTTCTATGCTTAAGGATTAATAATCCACTAAATTCTACTAGCTTATTTCTAACAAAGATGACTCAAAGCATCTAATTACAACTCTTACTACTATAAAGATAATCAAGGATTTGGTGTGGATTTGGGTAAATAATGTTTAAAATACCTTCATTTTAACAAGAAAATGTGATACTATATTAACTACAAACTTTACTTAAATGGCAACTATAAAAAATTTAGAGCCATAAAAACTAACCAATACTTAAAGTATTAAACTTTAATCAATCAGAATATGCATTTCCATTGGTTTCCAAAGTATATAAGTAATTGAAAAAAAAAAAAACCCACACATTTCTCTGATAAACAATTAATAGTGAAAGTGCTCAGACAGATACCATGCATATTCACACTAATCCAACCATGTCTTCCCCTTTTTTGAAAACACTGTATGTACACAAAATCACTTTTCATATATTCATATCTAAAATGTCTTCACTGAGGAAAAAGTGGAAGTCAAAATCAAATTCCTCATTTGTAGGCACCAACTTGGGGAATAAAGCGGATTCTGAATAAATAAAGATCGCTTTTTCTAACAGAAACAAGATATTCGGTAACTGTTCAAATGGGCCAATCACTTACCCGAGGTTCCTGATGGACAGTTACACTGGTATGCATCAACCAAGTCAATGCAGCGCCCTCGATTTTGGCACGGGTTGCTGAGGCACTCCTGGACCTGGATGTTGCAGATGGAGCCTGTGTAGCCAGGGTAGCACTCACAAGAGTAGGTGGCAATGCCATCCTTACACACACCGTGATGACAAGGTGGTGGATCGCAGTCATTGATGTTCTCCTCACAAAGCAGACCAGCGAAGCCTATGAAGAAAAGTTCTTGTTAAAGTGAAGACACAAGGAGTTAAAATAGTGTTTCAGCTGAAGCCAAACGTGGCATTCGCCTTCACCTTCTGCACATTCACAATCATATCCGTTGGGTCGATCGATACACTTGGCTCCATTCAAACAAGGCGTACTGGAGCACTCATCGATGTCTATTTGGCACATATCTCCGCTGAAACCTGAGGACATTTTATAGAAAAACAAGCTGAAGTAAGGAATGTACTAAGCAAATTCTAGAAGACTTGGATCTGTCAGAGAAATAGGTGAAAACGGGTTTGTGCCAAACTGACCTGCTGGGCACTGGCAAACAAAACGGCTGACCTGGTCCACACATTTACCCTGGTTCAGACAGGGAGAGCTCAAACACTCATTCACGTCAATCTCACAGTGAGTCCCCTCAAATCCTGTAGGTATTAGGGGAAGCAAAAAAAACAATAATTATGTGAGTGGATTTACATCAATCTGGCTCAAAAATAGGCACAAAAACAAACAAAACTCCTTTTTTTAATTACTTTTTTCCTCAGTTCTTTTTTAAATGAACCATTCCACCTGCATCACTTTACTTTTCCAAACAAAATGAAAGTGGTTTCATTGCATTTAATAATATAAGCAAGTTAAAAGTACTATCTTGGCAGACGTATGTTGTCTTGTTTTAAAGCATTTTCATATTTTTGCTTAGAAATCATCTAGATATTTCAAAACATATTTTGAAGTCTGTTGAAGTCAGACAGACCATGTTGCCGATTTTGTTGATTCCGATAAAATCAGCTTAGGACACTTTTATTCGGACAAAGCTTTTAGTTAAATGTTCTACTTCTTGTTTTTATCAGTTGTTCTTACTGTCATAAGCCCACATCGCAATCTCCATAAACCACCTTGTGATTTTATCTATGAAAGGTGTAGCATAAATAAAGTTGCCTCGCTTTATTACTTACAAACAAAAACAAAGACTGACTACTTGAAAAAGCTTCATTTAAGGTTTCTTTTTGAATTTGTGTGGTCATTTTTCAGCTTCTTAATAAGTTACCAGGCATGCAGATGCAGGTGTATTCCCCGATGCGATCCAGACATGTGCCATCATTCAGGCAGGGGTTGGAGGCACATTCATTGACATCTTGTTCACACCGAGGCCCAGAGTAACCTTTGACACAGTTGCAAGTGAAGGAGCCGTCAGTGTTCACACACTGACCGCCATGCTCGCATGGGTTGGGACCTGTTAGTGAAAAAAAACAAAAAAAACAATTAAAAACACACACAAAAACCTAAGCTAAGCAGGAAAATATTTCCAGACGCTGTCTCACCAATGCTGCATTCATCTCTGTCTTTGTTGCAGGTGTTGCCTACATATCCCGGTGGACAATTACAGTTAAACATCCCAGTGATGGGGTTGGTGTCGCAATGTGAGCCCTCTCTGCAGGGGTTGCTGATGCAGGCGTCGTCTCTATGGCAGAGCAAACCTGACGAAAACAACATGATAGAAACATTTAGTAAAAATTGTCGATTCCCATGTGAAGGGAAAAAAAACAACAAAACTTTTGAAGCGACTGCTGAAGCTCCTGCCTGTGCTTTCATGGGGTTTTTGCACAGAAACATCTGACATTATTTTTAAGGTCAAGCTCCAAAAAAATGAGCCATCAGTTAAGATCACAAAAATGTAAGTAAGCATACACTGCGTTATGTAATTTCTCTATTTGGCATGGGCTGGCTGCCAGTATCAAGCTTATCACACAAGGTTTTGTAGTGATGCATCTGCATCTCATCTGACTGAAACAAGGCTTATGACTTGATTGCAGAAGGACAAATTTGGAAAGAAAGACAGAGGCAGTCATGGTGTGAGAACTATAACCGTGCAATCACTCTAAAAGTCTGCTGAGCAACCGGCTGCATACTTGCTCAGCAAGTCTGCAGTCGTAGACTTGCTAGTTAGTATTAATAACTAGTATTATTAATACTAGTTATTAATAACTAGTGTTATTAATAACTAGTATTAATAATACTAGTTATTAATTATTAATAATTAATAACAAATAGATAGTAATTCATTATCTACTAGTTAATTAATTAGTAGATAACCCAGTCATTCAGACTGGGTTTTAGATAGAGTTTGGCTGCATAATTGTTCTGTTAAATGTATAGTATGTTGATTTATCTCTACTTTTAGGCTTTAGCTTCTGCGTTTTTGGTTTTATGCTTGTTATTATTGTAAAGCACGCTGTTGTTTTGGACCTGCGAAAGTTTCTATGTAAATAAAGTTTACGTACTTAGTTACTTAACTAATATTGCCTTCTCAAACTTCTGTTCCTCAATAAAGAGGGAACAGTAAAACAGAGCACAATATTTAATCATTTTGGTTAAGCCTAAATCAATAATAAAATATTAAATACATTTTAACTGTAATATATATTTCACACTATTTTAGATGCAAGAGGAGAAATTATTTTCTGTTTTAAATGAAAGAATGAAGCTCATGTTATACATCATATAGAGATACTTTTGATATTTTTACAGGTCCATGCTTAATTTCAAAGCAGTGTCATCAGTTTTCTAAATTAATAACAATAACTTGATTTATTGGTTCCACTAAATAGACAGGAACACTATTTCAATAATATCTCCTAGAAAAAATAAGAAAAAAAATCAGTATCAAGTTGAAGTGACAGAAAAAGTATTTTTTTCACAGTCTTCTTAAAGTAAGCGCACCTGTCTTTCCTTGGGGACAGACACAGATAAAAGACGCAACACGGTCGATACAAGTGGAGCCCAGGCTGCATGCGGCTGTCGCGCAGTCATCGATGTTCTCCGAGCAGTCAGGGCCGCTCCAGCCGTTGACGCACACGCAGACGTAGCCGCCGATCAAGTTGCTACATGTACCGCCATTCTGGCAAGTATTTGGCTGCAGCCGACACTCGTCCACATCCTCTGTGCAATGCTGACCTGTGGATGGGAAATGAACACAGGAGAAGACGTGTTAAAATAACACTCTGGGCACCAGCTTTCGTCATAACTGAGGTCGGTCGATTTCTGGTGAAACAGCATGACCCACTTCCAGAAGGAAGTCACTTTGGACAGAGATTGAAAATATATAATAATTTAACTTTCCCACAGTGTCCAGCTTTCTTTTAGATATTTATTCCTTTGATTGTGTTTCTGCAGGCTGGTTTTAAACTCATGACAGGCACTTAAAAACAGATTCAGATATATAAGTATATATATTTATTTTTTTACCAACAGAGGACATATTTCATTCAGAATATCTTTATACAGATATTTTAAATTTCTAAAAATGTATAGTTTTAAATAAATATTTAAAGCCATGAGTCCAAAAGGACATGTCTAGTCACAGACACACCGATTTCTAGGAATGGGATTAATTTAATCCCAACTACAGACAAACATATGATTCTCTTACCAGTCCACTCTGGAGGACACTGACAGTTGTAGGTATTGACTCCATCTATGCATGTTCCTCCATTGGCACAATGATGGCCAGGACAGTCGTCAATGTTGTTCTCACAGTTAGTTCCATTAAAACCTGGAATCAAACAAATACAGAGACATCTGTCAAAATATGGCGCACATCGATTCAATGGTGTGTCCATGAAGACAAACAAACAACTGTTTTGAATATTGATATTAGAATAAAGTATGTCCTGGTATAAACAGTACAGGAGTGTGTTTGCTGTTTCCATAAGCTAAATGTAACAGGCTGCTATGTGGCTAATACAACAAAGATCAAGATCAAACTGTTTGCACTGCAAACAGCACAGAGTAACAATTAAAAAATTCAACTGTGACTGTTAGTTTTTTACTTCCAATGTTTGCATCTCAATAAGAATGTGTTGGCAGGTGTGTTAGGATGCAAGCTTAATGGTCCTACCTGGAAGGCAGTGGCATGAGTAGGTGGTTTCAGACATCTGGTGGCAGGTGCCTCCGTTCAGACATGGCGAAGGCGAGCAAGGGATGTATGAACTCTCACAGTGGAGGCCCGTAAAGCCTGGCTTACAGCCACACCTGTAGCAAAAGCAGAGCTCACTTCACTCAATCAACTCCTTCAAACTCAGCATAATCTGTCTGCTGTTCCTTCAAGAAAAAACATGTGGAAGTAGCGACGTTTTTCACGTGATCACTGGAAACTCACTTGTAAGAGCCAGGGGTGTTGACACACTTGCCGTCATTCTGGCAGGGTGAGGGTGTGTCTGCACATTCATTTGTGTCGTTAAGGCAGCGCGGGCCTTGATAGCCAGGAATACAGGAACAGGTGTAGCTGCCACCAGGCAGAGAGCTGCACCTTCCTCCGTTGGCACACGGACTGGAGAGACAGCTGTCCTCATGCTCACAGTGTGGACCTGGGAATCAGGGGAACAAAGCGCTTAATGTCGGTGCTTTAGCTGTCCTTGGTCTCATTAGAAAAAGTGACGCTCTGCAGATGTGGAGGGGTTAGACATCAAACCTGCATGCAGTTCCTCAGGCTTATGTATTTTCCAAGCATATAATGCTATTTTATGGCACAGTCACGTAATTATGTTACCTTCAGTTGTTTTAAAATGTGTCAAAGCAACACTTTAGTTATGTCTTTGATGAGGGGATAACATTATAAGATTACGTAAAGCTCAAAAAGTCGATTTTGCATAACACCTCTGCTCCCATTAAACTTATTTTCAAAGAGATAGATGGGAAAGCGCTGGCTACCTGAGTAAATAGCCCATTGTTAGACTTGTGCTGCTCTATAACAAGCAGAACACCAAAAAGTTGCAATTTTCTGTACAACAAACATGTTTATTTGAAAATGGCAACAAAAATTGGCTTGTATTTATTCCATATTGCCATATTGAGTTCTCCAATTTTGCTGGACAACTCCAAACAATCAATAAATGTTTATTGGCTATACTATTGTTAATTATTACAGCTGTAAATATATGTCATATTGTTACAGCAGTAGTGGGAGTAATTATTTTTTTTTTGTTTGATGTGAAAGCTTTAAATGTCTTGTGGTACTTTTACGAAAGGCTGTCACAGAATCACCCGTGGCCCATGACTAATTTGTACCCATTCGTATGTTCTGGATTTCTCAGTAACTTTGTATTGAGGTAATAGGTGGGTGAAAGTGATGAAGATGGGCAAATTCTGAGAGTGTGTGCTTTGATGGGGCCTAACGCAAAAGAAAGTCAGATTTTTTCAGCCAGATATTAAGCCTAGCAATGACTCAACGGTGTGACACTAAAGGGGAAAAATGCAACAGATTAGGCAATCAGAGCAGTTTCAAAATGTTTGATGGAATTTCCTGAACTGAATCTTTGCTAATAAAGCCCTTTTTCACTTCATAAACTCCCATCTTCTTGTGACACTGCCAAAAAAAAAAAAAAACACAGCTGAAACAATTTAGGGAAGTTATCCTTATGAAGAGAGCAATGCCGCTGTCAGCAAGTTAAAAACCATTAGCCCAGTCCAGAAGCAACAAAAACAAAAACAGACACCAGGGTTATCTTTCCTTGTATCAAATAATTCTGGGATGAAAGAGCTGATTAAACATCATCTCACCTGTCCATCCTCTGGTGCACTCGCACTTGTACTGGGCAAGGGACAGCAGGGTACAGACCCCCTTGTTGGCGCATGGGTTGTTTGGATAACACGTGGAGTTTTGGGGAGTTTGGCAGTGCTGTCCAGCGTAGCCGAGAGGACAGGTACAGATGGCGCTACCGGGAACAGGAACCCCAGCTGACATGGACACAGAACAGTTCCCCCCATTCAGGCAGTATCCTGGTTGACAAGGGTCCTTGTGCTGACAGTACTCTCCCAAAAAACCGGGAGCACACCTGTATACACAGAGAAAATAAACATAGAAATTATCGATCAAACGGACAAAATCACAAAGGAATTAAAGCTAACCAGTACTCAGTGCAGACAATGCAACAATGAATTGAAGAAGCA
>NW_015113035.1:0-1095 GCF_001443285.1 Poecilia latipinna
ATATCTATCTAGTTATCATATTATGTCATATTATAAACAATTTAATGACTTATTTTCGTCATAACTTGTTGCGTATACTGACAACTACACTGAGAGTCGGACTTCTTAATGCGCATGCGCTGGCATGGTACTCACTGCATGTATGCTATTCTGACAGCGTATGGTAATCTGATAGAACACCGGCAGTATCTGTCAGACACGTCATTACCATAAGATTTCATTTAATCAGCAATATAGAATCATGACTTAGATCGTCATACACTTTGTTATTAACAGTTGTATGGCATCCTGACTTAGTGGTTAAGTGAGTTTTACACAGGCGTGTGTTATAGCTGACTCCAGCTGCAGCCAGACCTGCTTTAAATACACTTTGAAACCATGACAACACATGTATATCTATATAGTTATCATTGAAAACAATTTAATGACTTAAGTTCACCATAACTTGCTGCGTATGGTGAACTGACAACTCCTCTGACGGTCGGATTTCTTAATGCTTAATGCATGTATGCTATCCTGACAGTGTATGGTTATCTGATAGAACAACGGCTCTCAGTGAGTGACACTCCAGTCCTATCTAATAAGTAAAGAGCCGTGGAGAAGAATCGAATGTTTCTGAATGTCGCCTCACTATATTGCAGACTTTTGGACATAGCGTTGTCCTATATATGCGAAAAGTCAGTCTACACCTCCGCACAATAATTCAGCGCAGTGAGTGATAACATTTTTCATCACAATGCATGTGTCTCTGTACAGCTAGCTTTGCTAACATCACGTTAACGGAGCTTACCTTCTTTGAGCTACTTTTCTAAGTGACGAAAATAGTTAGACGTTGTCCCCACCGTCTGTGAAAGCGAAGCGATGTTGAGTTAGCTGTGGCCATCGGATTTCTTACTATTTATGCAGCGATATTATATTACTGACGATTAGACAAACATTTTCTGCCGCTGAGAGAAAACCACTGCGCATGTCCTGGAGCGCCGCGCGCGAGTGAAAGGTGGGGAGGAGGGAGTAACAGAAACACGTAGTTGCTTGGATTTTAATCGGTGCGTTTTGCATCCACTGTAAACAAAGATGTTAACAAATAAACTGGAC
>NW_015113035.1:3665-9202 GCF_001443285.1 Poecilia latipinna
CAGAGCCCGAGACCGAGACAAGACCGAGACCAAATGCGGTCGAGTCCGAGGCGAGACCAAGACCATCAGAAAATGGTCTTAAGACTGGTCTCGACACCAAGACCGATCTCGAGTACCACAACACTGCTTGACAGAATCTGACCCAGTCATCAAAAGTCCTGGTGCTTCTCACACGCTGACCTGCACAGCGTCTGGGTTCACATTTGGAGACTACAGGATGGTCTGGGTTCGCCAGGCTCCTGGGGAAGGACTAGAGTGGATCGCTTATATAAGCACAGCTAGTACACCTATCTATTACGCATCGTCTGTCCAGGGTAGATTCACCATTTCAAGAGACGATTCCAGACGTCAACTCTTTCTACAAATGAACAGCTTAAAGGCTGAAGATACAGCAGTGTATTACTGTGCCAGGTGTCTCACAGTGACAAAATCTAAAGGGAATCAATTCAAAAACTGGTTCCCATTAACGCTATAACTACCCATCTTTCACATTTCTAGTTCAGATTAGAATTTCTCAATTTTTTTGTCATTTTAATCCATTTAATGTGCTTGTATAACAACTACAACTGAAACTTAAAATGTTAAAGTATTAAAAAACAATGTGAGAAAAAAATAAACTTTGTTGATTAAAATTATTTATGAAACAGATGTATGTTGTGTACTGAATAAATTATTATTATTATTTAATGAAAAATATATTTTGTAAATGATTCCTTAAAGAAAAACTGAGACACACCACTGTAAACACAGGAAGCAGCATCAATTGTCAGTCAAAAGTAGTTCTGGCCTTTAAACAATTTCATCTAAACATGTTTGATGTGATTCTAATAGGCTTTACATTGAGATAATCAGTTTTTGGTAATATGGCACAAGAGGTTAAACCATATTAATTAGGGAAATCTATAAAAGACAGATCCAGAATAATTAAATAAATTACATATATAAAAAAATCTACATAGATGCCATGAGTTGTAAAGGGTTTAACCAGTGTAGTTTATGTGTTTGCATCTACACATATGTCCGTGATGTTTTTGTAGAGCAACTTGAAATATTTTACATTTACCTGAATATTCATAATCATGCAAACAAGTTGGGTTTATAAGCCAGTGAAGGGTGGATTTCAAGTCTGAGGTCCTTCTACCAGTTCAACTTTGACTCCAGCCATGGTCTCTGTCGCGTTGATGCTGCTGCTGACAGCTGCATCTGGTGAGGAGTTTCTCTCTCTCACCCATAAAAATAGCTTTAGGAACACTGGTGTTTATCTGAACGATGGTTTCAATGTTTATATGTCCCTACAGGTGTGTTTTGTGTTGAGCTCATCCAGCCAGACTCAAAGATCGTTCAGCCTGGAGGGTCTTTGAGCATCACCTGTCGGGTCTCTGGTTATTCGTTGACCGATAGCAGCTATGCAACAAGTTGGATCAGACAGCGTGATGGAAAAACACTGGACTGGATTTTAACCATGTGGTACAATGGGAACTTAGCTCAAAATAATGCTCTGAAGAACAAGTTCAGCAGCAACAGAGACACTTCTGCAGGAACAATAACGATAACAGGACAGACTCTCCAGCCTGAGGACACAGCTGTTTATTACTGTGTCAGATACCGCACAGTGCGACAAAACACCGACATGCTCACACAAATACTCAGTATGGCCTGTTTAATCCTAAACATGTATCGCGTGCAAGCAGTAAAGCTTTGGCACTCGAGAATTTACTACAGTAAACCGACCACTCTGTTGATAGAAACTGCCTTGCAGTTTCTATCAACAGATAATAGTGTTATTAGTGTTTTTAGTGTTATTTTGTGTTTAGGTTTTTCAGTGGGCATAAAAAAAATTTAAATCACATTTTTTATTGTCCAAATGAGTAAATTGCTGTCATTGATCCTTTATTTGTGAGGAATAAAAAAACATAATTGCACAAATATTGATTGAAATAGTTAGTATAGGAGTTAATAATCAGACACAAAAAAAGATTTGGAGGATTTTTTGGTTTCTGACACTATACACTCCCTGGGTCAAATTGACCCGCGAACATTATTGCTGTACCTCAGAAACGAACATAACAGGAGGGTTAAGCCAAACAATATTGACCTTAATATTATTCAAATTTACTGCACAGTAGTGTAGCTGGTTGCTCTGTTGCCTTGCAGCAATCAGTTCCTGTCTAGATGTTCTTCCTGTGCATGTGGGAGTCCTCTCTGGGTGCTCCAACTTCCTCCCCGTCCAAAAACAAGACTGTCTCTCTAAAGTGTCCTTAGGAGTTGATGTGTGCATGCATGGTTGTACACAGCCTTTTGTCCGTTAACAGGTGGACATAGGCACCAGGCCTCTGATGACCCAGATAATGGTTGAACAACTTTACACAAAAATCTTCAGAGAACATGAAGCTAGAACCCTAATGTTTACTATATTTCTGTGCCTTAAGTTATGATATCTGAGCACATCCATTAGTCTGAAAAATAATCAGAAAACTAATAAAACAATTCTGTCTAACTTTGTTTGAAATAATATATTCTAAACAGCCTTTGTGAACTCATGAATATAATTGAGCAATATTTATGAATCTAAATCTAATGTCTGTAGTTTTTGTTGGATATTGTTATTTTGCATTTTGCCCTGTGGTTTAAGTTTTTGTCATAGGGTTTGTCGCTGTGATGGGCTGGGGGGCACAGAGATATACACCAATACAAAAACCTCATCTCAAAACTCTGAGATTAATCTGCTTAAAAGGCAGAGAAAAAGACAAAAAATCACCTATTTAAAATTTATGCGTAAAGTAAGACAATTCTTTAATAATTTTATTTTGCTAATTTACTTAGACTATTTTTAACTTACTATTTAATATCATACAACACAGATATTACATCTAACCTTATAATATTTTCAGCATACAAATCAAATTAAACTGAAAGTTTATCATAAACTTTTCTTACAAATCTGAAAGTCTTAGTCTGCTTTATATGATTAATGTGTATTTTTCTGACCATATGAGTTATTGCATTATTTTTATTTATTTATTTATTGCTTCATGTTTTTGTTGAGGGAGTCCATTGAGATGTAGCACTGTGATGCTCTTGATGTTTGGGGTAAAGGAACCAGAGTTACTATTGAAGCAGGTAAGGTCATTTTAAGATATGATTATTTATTTCTCTTTGATTTTGATTGAGTTTTCTTATTCCCCTTTGTGTTTGATTTCAGACAGATTGTGGAAAGAAATGTGTGGTATTGGAATTTTATCTTGCTTCTAGAAGAGTGCATGGAATGCGTCTGCATCGTGATAGTAGTATTTAATTAATTTGCTAAATAAACGATATGTTATCTTTAAATAAAATAAATAAAACAAATATAGGATTAAAACTCGCAAGTCTTGGAAGTGAAAGTAAAAATAAAGTATTTTCGTGTTGTTGGTGCTGAGATAGGTTTATTGTGTCTGTTTGAGTTTTATGAATTAAATGAACAATTAATATATGATTTCCCAGCAGCTTATCACGTTACTTAGTGCATTTATGCTCTACTGAAATTTTAAAAACAAAGCGAAACATTATTTCATTTTTAAATAACTGTTCAAAAAGCAAAACAGTTGTAACATAGAATCATCAAGGTGCAAGTTTCCCGTTTTATTTTAAAAGAAGCTGGTGACAGTTGTTTCCTGAATGTTATCCGTTATGTCTATTTATTTGTGTTGCACTTTTATTCTTATCAACTGGTATTTTTTTAAGGATTTAAGTGTCAGTTTGCAGAAAAAGTCGTTAAAAAGTGATTTGTTTATGGTTGTAACACTAAAAAAATAAAAATAAAAAAAAAACGGGTGGCGAATTCAGGGGGAAAAAATCAAAATCTTTTTTGATTTTTTTTTTTTTTTTTTTTTCGTGTTTAGTGTTAAGTTTAAAAAAAATTGAGCACCTCTATGGATAATATCATGGGAGAGCAATTTTAGACTCCAATAAAACACGTAACGGCACATTCTACTGTTTCATATTTTATTAATTGATTCGGCCATCTCATTAATTGTTTGTTTCATATAATTCGGTTGGTCCGCTCATGTTTTCTGTAATTGTGCGGCCATAAACACTGTTCGTTTGTAACATAACTTTAAGCTGAATATTATGACATTTTTGTAATCGCTACAATTTACATCGTTATATAAGAGATCATTCCTCTGGTTCTCCGTGGTTCTTAGATAGATTGAAATAATAGAAAAAAAAATATTTAGAAAACAGATACATAAAAAATCCTGCTCATGGAAAGGGTACCAGATTTCTTTACTTCTGTCGAAGGCGTGAGACATGCGGAGTAAAATCAATTCTCTTTTCTCTCTTGTCATTAGATGTCTTCGTACTTTACATTAAAATTCCGCTGGACAAATATGCGTAGATTGGAGAGATCCAAATGCGTCCGAGTAGAAACACCGAGGAGCTCCGAGTCCTCCAGTTTCTCCCCGTGGTTCTGGTCCCACCTGCAAAGACGGAGCCATTCTCAGAAAGTTCTCAGTTTGAAAGCCGCTCTCGCTGATCGAAATCCCGCAGAAAGCAATTTAAATGTAACTTGAAGTCAAAACCAAACTGTGCCATGAACGCAAAAGCTCCATTAACTCGGAAACAGTTTTATATACAACCCAGTCTTTTTTGTTTCGGACATGAGGACAATGTAAAGGATCCTTGAAAAACTCGTCAGTTATTATTCTCGACAGGGTGAACACGTTTATTAGATTGAAGATGTGCTTAGAAGTACATAAAATGTTTACATCTCATCACGTAAAACAACTTTACTGCACAGGAACATTTTCCTTGTTTTAACAGTTTTAGCATGCAAACATGTCATCTTAAAATAACCAGAAGAGTATACAATACACATAACAAAAAACAAATAGAAATTCTTCCCATTATTATTGGACTTCTTAAAAATGTCTGCAAATTCCAATAAAAAATATAAATAAATAAATAAATAAACAAATAAACAAACATTATCCTGTGCTAACATAAAAATACAACATCCTAGCAAATAGTATGCCTATTTTGGGAAAGAAATTGGCTTTATAGTCCCGCAAAGGGGAAATCGAGGTGAAGCGGCAGCATCAGGTTAACGTCCCGGTTAAGGTGTTAAAAATATCAAAAACAGAATTAACAATATCATCAAAAACAAAAACAACAACAACAACAACAACAACAATAATAATAATAATAATAATAATAATAATAATAATAATAATAATGTACAAAAAAACAGAAAATACTGTGAGTTGTCAAAAATAAAAATCAGACTCACAATCCATTTGAAATGTAAGTTTAAAATGTTTCTTAAATTGTTGTACTTTTGTTGACAAAAACAAGCTGATTAATCATTTAGGTCTGGAAGTATGACGTGAGATGAAAGTGTATGCACAAAAACAGCATATTTCTGAAATGCTTAGGTAATTCAATGGTGAAATGTACAGAAAGTAAGAGAATTTTTGAAGACTTTTTATGTTATTTTTATTATTATTATTATTATTATTATTATTATTATAAACAAAGAAACAATTATATTAACATTT
>NW_015113035.1:12941-35963 GCF_001443285.1 Poecilia latipinna
TCTCTTCCTGTCTCAGTTTGGTTCCATCGCTGCTGTCAGCTGTTTGTGTCCAATTTGTCTGAACTCTGTTTCTCTGTCGTCCAGAAAAAGCCAAGCTGAACTTCTACCTGCTGCTGATGAACGGAGTCCGAGTGGTGTTCACCAAAGCTCTGGCCTTCAGCACCGTCCTCACCATCAGAGGCCTGATCTTCTGAAACTCACTGACTTTTTAAAAGCAGAAATTACGTTGAGTAATTTTAAAAAGGAAAGAGAACAATAAAAACTATTAAATATTTAGTTTGCTTTCTTTTTAAAATAAGAAAATGAACATTGTGAAATGCACAGATTTTATAATTTTATAGAAAAAAAACATTTTATTACAGGCTTCTTCATTTCCGTGTTCAAGACTGAACTGAAATTATTCTCAGTACATTTTCCAGTCATTGCATAATGTACATGTTGTTCTATGTCTTTTTAACTGTCAAAAGTCTAACTTTTTTTTTTTTAACTCATGTATTGTTTTCGAATGTGTAAAATATTTGCTGTCATGTTCAGAAAATAATAAATAAAAAAATCAGGCAGATGTCATTGGGTGTTTATTGTGTCACTTTAACTTTATTTCTTAGCATGTTGAAAAAATGACAGATAATTATACGTGTATAACATATTTATATAAATTAGAGAAACCAAGACAGCAATGAAATTCTCATCAGTTGAAACCACGTTTGAACAGGAAGTTAAAGCTGTCGATGCAAATCTGCCTGAAACCAGATAGCAGCTCGGTTTCACGTCAACAGAGAACGCTTTGGTTAACCTCAGCCTTGCTTGTTTTTTTCCTTTCATACAAGTTTACATGCATATTTGAGTGATTAGATCTTTGCTTGCAATGAGTCAATATTCTGTTCAAAGACATTTTTCATGATGTGTCGATAAAACAAGAAATAGTGGCAATAACCATATGACATTTGTGAAAATTTGTAAATGAAGACACACAAAGCAAGATGTGAAAAAAAAAACATCAGAAAATGTTGCATTATAATGAACAGATGTTTTCTTGAGATGCTGCGTTTTACAAAAAGAAAAAAGAGGTTTTCTTCTTGGGTTTTTTGTCTTCAGCAATTGCAGGTGTCAGCTGCAGTTTCTGTAAATCACATAGCATAAATATAGTTACTGAAGAAATCACTAAAATGAAACACATCTGATAATAAACGAAAGCTTAATGATCTGAAAAGCCAACACCCCAATGCTACGATGACAAAGTCAGATGCCAAAGTGTGGAAAGTATAAGTCAGTTTTAGAGCTTTGAGGATCGAGTCAACCAAAGTGTGAGCCGTGATCCACAAGTACAGGAAATATTCTAACAAGGAGAGTTTGGCCTACCAAAGTTACTCCAAGAGAGGAACAGCAACTCATCAAGGAAAACACAAAGTAGCTCAGTCCAACTGTATTTTTTTCACAAAATTGCCCCTTGGCAAGAACATCTAGAAGCACTTCACACTTCACTTACCTCAGTCAGTGTTCACAACTCTATAATAAGAAAAAGACTGGGCATAAATTGATGTTGATATAACGTTTTGTTTGGTTATTACATTACATTCAGAATGGGTTAATTTCCTCAATAAAGAAAAAAATACATATTTTTTAAAATTTTTACTTGAAACTTTAGGATATAAAAATGCTAGCTCAGATTTTCGCCTGTCAAGATGATATTGTGTTTTTTAATGTTATGCAAAGTGAGCCAGCTTCTCCATCACTCAGCTATAAAAAGTGACTCAGAACTCCAGCTGAGCTCATTTAGTTTTGACCCTACAGGATGTGTCGTCTAGCTCTCCTGCTGCTGCTGGCAGCTCAATGTGAGTCTCTCTGGGTTTCAGCCATATGTTAACTTTCAGCTCAACATTGTTCACGAAAAACACATTTTTAACTCTTTCAACAGATGTGAGGTGTGAGCAGCTGACGCAGCCAGCCTCGCTGACTGTGCAGCCAGGTGGCCATCTGACCATCAGCTGTCAGGTCTCTTATTCTCTGAGCAGTGCCCGAACGCACTGGATCAGACAGCCTGCCGGTAAAGGACTGGAGTGGATCTGTAGTGCACACGTTGGGCATGACACATTCTACAAAGAGTCAGTGAAGAACAAGTTTAGGCTCGACTTAGACCAAGCAAGTAAAACAGTGACTCTGAAAGGACAGAATATGCAGCCTGAAGACACAGCTGTGTACTACTGTGCCAGAGAGCCGCACACAGAGACACAGACCATCGCCAGATCTGAACATAAACCCCTCAGTGCATGAAAAACAACATTTTTAAGCTGAAAATGCTAAATTATTGTCTGATGAACGATTTTACTTTCAGTGAGCCTTGTGAAGATTTTTAATTTCGATCCATCAAAATGATCCCCAGAACAAATCAGCATGTCTGCTCCTGCTTGTTGACAGCTCATGTTAAATCTCCACTTCCTCATATGATTTGGATGGATGGAAATGTGCAAGGAATTTGTGAAGCTGAAGTTTTAGAGCACTAGATCTCCAACACATATACATGCTGTCACATGTGATTTAAAGAAGTTAGAAATAAAGGAATAACAATGAACATAAGTCGCTTATAACAAACAATATTATTTACAGACAATGCTGTTTCCTTCAACATATGAAGACATGAATGCTGACGGATTAGCTCTTGGAATAATAAAATGCACAATAGGGGGTGAAAAAAATGCAGAAAATAAATCACCAGAAGAAACGCTTGAAAATAAGAAATACCTAATTCATTCACAATGTCAAATAATTAGCTCATTCTAATTCATTGTGTTAATTTTTGTGTGAGTGGCTGCTTTGGCTGCTTTGCAAAATCAAAACAATCATGAGAACACAAATAAAAGTCCTAATTTAGTATTGTTGTGATGAAAAATTGCTGACCATGTCCTCATCTTGCTGCAGTTAGACTTTATCTGCGACCATAAAAATTCAGCGACAAATGTCTCTTTATGAGGTAGAAAATTGTTTATACACTGTAACATTTCGTGTAATTCTTAGGTCTAACTCAGAATGGGTTGTTTGTAATTCAGCAAAGGATAAACGACATTTTTTAGATGTCAACTTCAGTATTATTTTTATTATTACGAAAATAAGACTTAAGAATAAGAATTTCACCCGTCAAGCTGACATTGCTTTCTTAATTTTATGCAAACTGAGTCAGTTCCTCCCTCATTTGGCTATAAAAATGCCTCAGAAACCCAGCGGGCCTCATTTAGGATTTACTCTACAGGATGTATCATTTAACTCTCCTGTTGTTGTTGTTGGCAGCTGGATGTGAGTCTCTCTGGCTGCCATAAAGCACCAGATGTTAATTTTATACGAAATATCGTTTACAAAGTAATATGTACTTTTTCTACAGATGTGAGGTGTGACCAGCTGACACAGCCGGCCTCTGTGACTCTGCAGTCGGGTCAGACGCTGACCATTAGCTGCCAGGTCACCTATTCGTTGGATCAGCGTCACACTCACTGGATCCGACAGTGGGAAGGAAAAGGCTGGGAGTGGATCGGAGCTGATCGAGTCGGATACAGCTCGTATTACAAAGATTCTCTTAAGAACCAGTTCAGTATCAGCTTATACTCTTCAAGCAAAACAGTGACTCTCAATGGACAGAACATGCAGCCTGACGATACTGGTGTGTACTATTGTGCCAGATAGTCACACTGATATAAAACACCATGAGAGGTGTACAAAAACCTCCTCAACCTTCTGCATGTGTCGCATGCAGCCACTAGAGGGGGATCTAGCACATTATACAGACTTAGCACAGAACATCAGAAATAATACAAATCAGCAGTGCAGATTTTTTATAACTTCATCTGTTTTATAAAATGAAAACAACTAACAACCTGAAAATGTGATGGAACTGTGACAAATTATTTCAACAACCATAAAATTTCTTTATGTATGCTTGGTTTGTTTAAATAAACAGACATCACATTGTTTTCTTCATTATGACCTAAGCCTGCAGGAGTTTGAAACTAAATAAGGCTCCTTCATGTTATTAGTAACAAACCTTTTCAAGAGAGGTAAAAAAAAAAATAATAATAATAATAAAATATCTTTGTGATATTTTTACTTACCTGTAACAGATTTATTTCTTGTTCCATACAAATTCAGAAAAAAGAAAACATTACTGTCTGCATGCAAGGCACACTTTGTTTTCTTAAAATACTTATTTTAGTTACAAAGAGTTTATTTCTACTATAATAAGTAGCAGAAAACACATAAGAGTAATACAAAGTGATAATGTCTTTGCAATGGGCAAATGTTGCAGCATTTATGAAGATCTCTAGAGGGCGCTAACAACCTTTGTAACAAACAGACACTAAAATTTAAGAAAAAAAAGACTTAAGCAAACAGAGAAACCTCAACAGATTACCTTACCTGGAAGAACTCATGATTTCTCCTCCATAAAGTTTAAAGATTAAAAATCAATCAATAAATCAAATACTACGCCTTCATCAGCAACTGGCTTTTTTGCTTTATATTGACATCATCCTAATAACCACAATGTTAAACAAGTTATATTTAACCTCATACTCAGTCAAATGAAGTGACAAATCATCAGAGTTACCAGCAGTCTGGAGTCCTCCCTTCACTTGATTTGGGGAGGAGTTTATGCAAAATGGTCACTGCTATTTAATGAATGGATGAAGAAAGAGAACTGTGGACAAAAGCAGTGTACTATAGCAGGATGGACAGTAAAATATGTATACTGCTGGCAATAGCCATCTGCTGGAAAGGTAAAGAGTAATGGAAACATTATCACCTTAAAGCTAGAGTCTAATGCCTGCTTGCATTGTGTTTTATTGTGATTTTTAAGCCATAATTTCATAAATTGGAAATAGTTTTAATAATCTTTGTAGTCATGAATCTTTTATTTTGCTTGTTTATGTCTTTTTGACAGGTATTGATGGTCAGACTTTGACAGAATCTGAACCAGCAGTAAAAAGACCAGGAGAATCTCACAAACTGACCTGCACAACGTCTGGAATCTCATTCAGCAGCTACTGGATGGCCTGGATCAGACAGGCTCCTGGGAAAGGCCTGGAGTGGATTGCAATTATTGAATATGACAGTGTTAGAAAGTTTTACTCACAGTCAGTCCAAGGCCGGTTTACTGCCTCCAGAGACAACAGCAGAGAGCAGCTGTATCTGCAGATGAACAGCCTGAAGGCAGAAGATTCTGCTGTTTATTACTGCGCTCGAAGAGACACAGTGACTGAANGATTTTATAATTTTATAGAAAAAAAACTAAGTATGTATGTCATTAATTCTCTATTAATTGAAAAATAAAATTGTAATTTGAAATCAACTGCCATCTCTTTTGGTCACTGTAAAATGTCTTATATTTTAGATTTTGTGAAAGTAGTTTGTCCATATTTTTTGCAATATTGGTGTAGATAAAAATTTTAGATGAACAGTAGCGACATTTTTTTATTTGTTTTTTGCTTTATAGTTTGGTAATTGAGGTGTTGCAGGAAAACATTTTATTACAGGCTTCTTCATGTCTGTGTTCAAGACCTGAACTGAAATTATTCTCAGTACATTTACCAGTTATTGCATAATGTACATGTTGTTTTATGTTTTTTTAACTGTCAAAAGTCTAACTTTTATTTTTTTTTAACTCATGTATTGTTTTCGAATGTGTAAAATATTTGCAGTCATGTTCAGAAAATAATAAATAAAAAAATCAAGCAGATGTCATTGGGTGTTTATTGTGCCACTTAAACTTTATTTCTTAGCATGTTGCAAAAATGACAGATAATTATACATGTATAACATATTTATATAAATTAGTGACGTTACAAAACCTCTGGTGATTTAAGTCGATCTCACACATGAATGCAGACGTCTTTGCATTAAATGAAATGTAAAGAGATTCGTTAAAAACAGGAAGTACCTAGAACCACTGATATACACAACATTAAAAAGTTACTAAACTGAGTAAACAAAACAAATTCTTATAATTATCAAACAATAGAAACAGTGGAAAAGTTAATCTATATAAATAACTGCATAATAACACAAGATGTATCTAAAACTAGAAAATTCCTGAAGAAATTTAAATGGGGCCTGCCAAAGTGTGCCCGTCGGTTTAGAACCAGAGTTCTGATGCTAAAAATTAGCATTAATGCTAAAGAAAGCTTCAATGTAGTCAGTAACCTGTGGAGAGTCAGAAGCATGTGGACTAAGCTGTACTTGTACCATTCAGTATGTTAAAATTAATGCATAAACTAAAATTTGACAAAACGCTAATGTTAGCATGAATTGTATCAGTAGCATGTGGGGCATCACTAGCATGTTCTATGTCATTGACTTACTCCATTCAGTATACTAAACATGGTAAATAAGTAAGAAAATTAACTAATAGGTTATTTTAGGTAATAGGTTAATGAGCGCAAGGCAGTGCACTAGTGAGTGGCAGTGAAATGCTAATGTTTGTGCTAATGTTAATAGTTTCTCACTATTCTGAGAAAAAAAAAACATAAAAAAAAAAGATTAATATTATTTCACCACCTACGGCGGTGCACTAACGTCAGAGGAATATGTAGCCTTTTATTTTGAAACTTTCAGTAAACTTCATTTTAATAACCACACTAATCCAATGTGTAACATTGGTTTGGTTAATCCACCTGTATAAAGCTCAAAACAGCAAATAGTTCTCAATGCCAGCTCAGCCCTCCTCTGTAATAACTGAGTGGTCCACCATGTTGTAGTTCTGACCTTCTGCTCTGCCCTCTATATTAAAGTGTTCAGCCATGTTTAGGACTACAGAGTTTTTGCAGTCCAAACAAGGCAGTCACTGCTCTTCCCTATGTAATGCTATTGGCAGGCCCCAACTACTGTGGTAAACATATAAAATATAAAAAGCAAATAATAAAATCTAAAATAAGGAATAACAGTATATTTGAAAAAGGATTTTATTTTCAATGATAAACATTAGCTTAAGCAGCAACAAGATAATAAAACATAGATCATAGAACTGTTGTTGAAACTGTTAGTTGCTGTCATTATAGACGATAAATAGCATAGAACTTGACTCTATAGATGTACAAGTTGGAGGCTTTTAAAACGCTACAAAATATAGAATCAAGGAACAAACAAAAAATTCCCCAGCAGTTTCGGTTGCTTTAAATATCACTCCCCCGCAAAAAAAAACAAAAAAAAAACAGATAACATACAAAGTTAATATTAATTCTAGATGGAAATAAATAAAAAATACTGGAGTTCTTTTCTGAGTTTCATTATTAAGCACTTTATTTTGTTAGACTTCCTAAGTATTTCAGTTCTAAAGAATGACAAACTCATCAGTGTTTATTTTTAAAAAAAAATGTTTTATTTAACCAAGGTAAAGGTTTTCTTCTTCAGTCGCTCAGGGTCTTCTGGGGTTGCAGACATTTTTTTTTTTTTTTTTTAATATCTGAGAAACCAAGACAGCAATGAAATTCTCATCAGTTGAAACCACGTTTGAACAGGAAGTTAAAGCTGTCGATGCAAATCTGCCTGAAACCAGATAGCAGCTCGGTTTCACGTCAACAGAGAACGCTTTGGTTAACCTCAGCCTTGCTTGTTTTTTCCTTTCACACAAGTTTACATGCATATATGAGTGATTAGATCTTTGCTTGCAATGAGTCAATATTCTGTTCAAAGGCATTTTTCATGATGTGTCGATAAAACAAGAAATAGTGGCAATAACCATATGACATTTGTGAAAATTTGTAAATGAAGACACACAAAGCAAGATGTGAAAAAAAACATCAGAAAATGTTGCATTATAATGAACAGATGTTTTCTTGAGTTGCTGCGCTTTACAAAAAGAAAAAAGAGGTTTTCTTCTTGGGTTTTTTGACTTCAGCAATTGCAGGTGTCAGCTGCAGTGTCTGAAAATCACATAGCATAAATATAGTTACTGAAGAAATCACTAAAATGAAACCCATCTGATAACAAACGAAGGCTTAATGATCTCAAAAGCCAACAACCCAATCCTACGGTGACAAAGTCAGATGCCAAAGTGTGGAAAGTACAAGTCAGTTTTAGAGCTTTGAGGATCGAGTCAACTAAAGTGTGAGCCGTGATCCACAAGTAGAGGAAATATTATAACAAGGAGAACCTTTTTGGAGAGTTTGGCCTACCAAAGTTACTCCAAGAGAGGAACAGCAACTCATCAAGGAAAACACAAAGTAGCTCAGTCCAACTGTATTTTTTTCACAAAATTACCCCTTGGCAAGAACATCTAGAAGCACTTCACACTTCACTTACCTCAGTCAGTGTTCACAACTCTATAATAAGAAAAATACTGGGCATAAATTGATGTTGATATAACGTTTTGTTTGGTTATTACATTACATTCAGAATGGGTTAATTTCCTCAATAAAGAAAAAAATACATATTTTTTAAAATTTTTACTTGAAACTTTAGGATATAAAAATGCTAGCTCAGATTTTCGCCTGTCAAGATGATATTGTGTTTTTTAATGTTATGCAAAGTGAGCCAGCTTCTCCATCACTCAGCTATAAAAAGTGACTCAGAACTCCAGCTGAGCTCATTTAGTTTTGACCCTACAGGATGTGTCGTCTAGCTCTCCTGCTGCTGCTGGCAGCTCAATGTGAGTCTCTCTGGGTTTCAGCCATATGTTAATTTTCAGCTCAACATTGTTCACGAAAAACACATTTTTAACTCTTTCAACAGATGTGAGGTGTGAGCAGCTGACGCAGCCAGCCTCGCTGACTGTGCAGCCAGGTGGCCATCTGACCATCAGCTGTCAGGTCTCTTATTCTCTGAGCAGTGCCCGAACGCACTGGATCAGACAGCCTGCCGGTAAAGGACTGGAGTGGATCTGTAGTGCACACGTTGGGCATGACACATTCTACAAAGAGTCAGTGAAGAACAAGTTTAGGCTCGACTTAGACCAAGCAAGTAAAACAGTGACTCTGAAAGGACAGAATATGCAGCCTGAAGACACAGCTGTGTACTACTGTGCCAGAGAGCCGCACACAGAGACACAGACCATCGCCAGATCTGAACATAAACCCCTCAGTGCATGAAAAACAACATTTTTAAGCTGAAAATGCTAAATTATTGTCTGATGAACGATTTTACTTTCAGTGAGCCTTGTGAAGATTTTTAATTTCGATCCATCAAAATGATCCCCAGAACAAATCAGCATGTCTGCTCCTGCTTGTTGACAGCTCATGTTAAATCTCCACTTCCTCATATGATTTGGATGGATGGAAATGTGCAAGGAATTTGTGAAGCTGAAGTTTTAGAGCACTAGATCTCCAACACATATACATGCTGTCACATGTGATTTAAAGAAGTTAGAAATAAAGGAATAACAATGAACATAAGTCGCTTATAACAAACAATATTATTTACAGACAATGCTGTTTCCTTCAACATATGAAGACATGAATGCTGACGGATTAGCTCTTGGAATAATAAAATGCACAATAGGGGGTGAAAAAAATGCAGAAAATAAATCACCAGAAGAAACGCTTGAAAATAAGAAATACCTAATTCATTCACAATGTCAAATAATTAGCTCATTCTAATTCATTGTGTTAATTTTTGTGTGAGTGGCTGCTTTGGCTGCTTTGCAAAATCAAAACAATCATGAGAACACAAATAAAAGTCCTAATTTAGTATTGTTGTGATGAAAAATTGCTGACCATGTCCTCATCTTGCTGCAGTTAGACTTTATCTGCGACCATAAAAATTCAGCGACAAATGTCTCTTTATGAGGTAGAAAATTGTTTATACACTGTAACATTTCGTGTAATTCTTAGGTCTAACTCAGAATGGGTTGTTTGTAATTCAGCAAAGGATAAACGACATTTTTTAGATGTCAACTTCAGTATTATTTTTATTATTACGAAAATAAGACTTAAGAATAAGAATTTCACCCGTCAAGCTGACATTGCTTTCTTAATTTTATGCAAACTGAGTCAGTTCCTCCCTCATTTGGCTATAAAAATGCCTCAGAAACCCAGCGGGCCTCATTTAGGATTTACTCTACAGGATGTATCATTTAACTCTCCTGTTGTTGTTGTTGGCAGCTGGATGTGAGTCTCTCTGGCTGCCATAAAGCACCAGATGTTAATTTTATACGAAATATCGTTTACAAAGTAATATGTACTTTTTCTACAGATGTGAGGTGTGACCAGCTGACACAGCCGGCCTCTGTGACTCTGCAGTCGGGTCAGACGCTGACCATTAGCTGCCAGGTCACCTATTCGTTGGATCAGCGTCACACTCACTGGATCCGACAGTGGGAAGGAAAAGGCTGGGAGTGGATCGGAGCTGATCGAGTCGGATACAGCTCGTATTACAAAGATTCTCTTAAGAACCAGTTCAGTATCAGCTTATACTCTTCAAGCAAAACAGTGACTCTCAATGGACAGAACATGCAGCCTGACGATACTGGTGTGTACTATTGTGCCAGATAGTCACACTGATATAAAACACCATGAGAGGTGTACAAAAACCTCCTCAACCTTCTGCATGTGTCGCATGCAGCCACTAGAGGGGGATCTAGCACATTATACAGACTTAGCACAGAACATCAGAAATAATACAAATCAGCAGTGCAGATTTTTTATAACTTCATCTGTTTTATAAAATGAAAACAACTAACAACCTGAAAATGTGATGGAACTGTGACAAATTATTTCAACAACCATAAAATTTCTTTATGTATGCTTGGTTTGTTTAAATAAACAGACATCACATTGTTTTCTTCATTATGACCTAAGCCTGCAGGAGTTTGAAACTAAATAAGGCTCCTTCATGTTATTAGTAACAAACCTTTTCAAGAGAGGTAAAAAAAAAAATAATAATAATAATAAAATATCTTTGTGATATTTTTACTTACCTGTAACAGATTTATTTCTTGTTCCATACAAATTCAGAAAAAAGAAAACATTACTGTCTGCATGCAAGGCACACTTTGTTTTCTTAAAATACTTATTTTAGTTACAAAGAGTTTATTTCTACTATAATAAGTAGCAGAAAACACATAAGAGTAATACAAAGTGATAATGTCCTTGCAAAGGGCAAATGTTGCAGCATTTATCAAGATCTCTAGAGGGCGCTAACAACCTGTGTAACAAACAGACACTAAAATTTAAGAAAAAAAAAAAGACTTAAGCAAACAGAGAAACCTCAACAGATTACCTTACCTGGAAGAACTCATGATTTCTCCTCCATAAAGTTTAAAGATTAAAAATCAATCAATAAATCAAATACTACGCCTTCATCAGCAACTGGCTTTTTTGCTTTATATTGACATCATCCTAATAACCACAATGTTAAACAAGTTATATTTAACCTCATACTCAGTCAAATGAAGTGACAAATCATCAGAGTTACCAGCAGTCTGGAGTCCTCCCTTCTCTTGATTTGGGGAGGAGTTTATGCAAAATGGTCACTGCTATTTAATGAATGGATGAAGAAAGAGAACTGTGGACAAAAGCAGTGTATTATAGCAGGATGGACAGTAAAATATGTATACTGCTGGCAATAGCCATCTGCTGGAAAGGTAAAGAGTAATGGAAACATTAGAGTCTAATGCCTGCCTTCATTGTCTTTTATTGTGCATTTTTAAGCCATAATTTCATAAATTGGAAATAGTTTTAATAATCTTTGTAGTCATTAATCTTTTATTTTGCTTGTTTATGTCATTTTGACAGGTACTGATGGTCAGACTTTGACAGAATCTGAACCAGCAGTAAAAAGACCAGGAGAATCTCACAAACTGACCTGTACAACGTCTGGAATCTCATTCAGCAGCTACTGCATGAACTGGATCAGACAGGCTGCTGGGAAAGGACTGGAATGGGTTGCTGCTGATTGTGGCGGCAGTAGCAAGTACTACTCACAGTCAGTCCAAGGCCGGTTCACCATCTCTAGAGACAACAGCAGAGAGCAGCTGTATCTGCAGATGAACAGCCTGAAGGCAGAAGATTCTGCTGTTTATTACTGCGCTCGAAGAGACACAGTGACTGAATTTATTTCAAGACGTGTACAAAAACCACAGTTCTTTTCTCTTATGTAATTTCCTCAGCACAAAAATAAGTCACACAGTATAGTATCTGATCTATGTTTTTCAGTCTTATTTTGTCCAGAATCGACCAGACTTGTGCAGGTCCACAGTTCTCTTTCTGATATCTTGGCTGATTTCTTTTGACTTTCCCAAGAAAGCAATGTAATCAAGGTGTGGCCTTAACATACGTCCACAGGTGTGCCTCCAATTAACTCAGCTGCCAGTAAACCAGAACTTTCTAATGTCATGACATCATCATATCGAGTTTCCACACATTTTATAAAGAAAGTAATCATTTTAAAGACATTAGTGAATAAATCTCTGACATATTCTTTTTTCTCAACTGTGTAATTTATCAAAGAGTAAAAATGTTGCTTATTCTAACTGACCTAAAATGAAAATATTTCCATATTTTTAATCCCTGGGAAGATCATCTAGAATGTGAGTGCCATACTTGTTCTGCAGCTCATACTCTCTACTGTTTCACTAAAATGACATCTTGTCTTGAATCTCAAAAGCAAAACCTTCATATTAAAAATATATCGTCACTCCGAGGATACCATCTCACTCATTTTTTAAATATATTTTAATCATCATTTGGTATATTGTTCATCCACATACTTCTTAATATATAATGAATTGTTCACAAAGTATGCTCCCTGATTTAAGAAAAATTAGCATCACAATATGAAAAGATACTATTAGATTTTTTACTCATTTTAATATTGACTAATTTCAAAGTTGGAGTTATTGGTAACTAAGGGAATATTATATATTGCACTGTGGATTTTTTTATTATTTGAGGAGGAGTTTATGCAAAACTTGAACTCCTACCACCACTATTTATCTGACAGCACTGAGATCTTGTGATAATTATTGTGAAACCATGGATTGCAGGATCAGACTCTTGCTTTTAACCATCTGTTTGACAGGTGAAGCTTTTCTCCTGTTTTCATTTCTCATCAATCTTATTTGCAGAACAAAATTCATCTGGTGTTTTTATATCTCTCCTTAGGTGCTCATAGTCAAACCTTGACAGAATCTGACCCAGTCATCAAAAGTCCTGGTGCTTCTCACAGGCTGACCTGCACAGCGTCTGGGTTCACATTTGGAGACTACAGGATGGTCTGGGTCCGCCAGGCTCCTTGGGAAGGACTAGAGTGGATCGCTTATATAAGCACAGCTAGTACACCTATCCGTTACGCCTCGTCTGTCCAGGGTAGATTCACCATTTCAAGAGACGATTCCAGACGTCAACTCTTTCTACAAATGAACAGCTTGAAGGCTGAAGATACAGCAGTGTATTACTGTGCCAGGTGTCTCACAGTGACAAAATCTAAAGGGAATCAATTCAAAAACTGGTTCCATTAACGCTATAACCACCCATATTTCACATTTCTAGTTTTTGAAATTCGAATTCATTTAATGCGCTGGTAAAAAGGCTGATGTGTACAACTAAAACTTAAAATGTTAAAGTATTAAACAATGTTAGAAAAATAAAACAACTTTGTTGATTAAAATTATTTATGAAACAGATGTATGTTGTGTACTGAATAAATTATTATTATTATTTAATGAAAAAAATATATTTTGTAAATGATTCCTTAAAGAAAAACTGAGACACACCACTGTAAACACAGGAAGCAGCATCAATTGTCAGTCAAAAGTAGTTCTGGCCTTTAAACAATTTCATCTAAACATGTTTGATGTGAGTCTAATAGGCTTTACATTGAGATAATCATTTTTTGTTAAGCATGACACAAGAGGTTAAACCATATTAATTAGGGAAATCTATAAAAGACAGATCCAGAATAATTAAATAAATTATATATAAAAAAATCTACATAGATGCCATGAGTTGTAAAGGGTTTAACCAGTGTAGTTTATGTGTTTGCATCTACACATATGTCCGTGATGTTTTTGTAGAGCAACTTGGAATATTTTACATTTACCTGCATATTCATATGCATGCAAACAAGTTGGGTTTATAAGCCAGTGAAGGGTGGATTTCAAGTCTGAGGTCCTTCTACCAGTTCAACTTTGACTCCAGCCATGGTCTCTGTAGCGTTAATGCTGCTGCTGGCAGCTGCATCTGGTGAGGAGCTTCTCTCTCTCACCCATACAAATTGCTTTAGGAACACTGGTGTTTATCTGAACGATGGTTTCAATGTTTATATGTCCCTACAGGTGTGTTTTGTGTTGAGCTCATCCAGCCAGACTCAAAGATCGTTCAGCCTGGAGGGTCTTTGAGCATCACCTGTCGGGTCTCTGGTTATTCGTTGACCGATAGCAACTATGCAACAGGTTGGATTAGACAGCGTGATGGAAAAACACTGGACTGGATTTTAACCATGTGGTACGATGGGAGCTTAGCTCAAAATAATGCTCTGAAGAACAAGTTCAGCAGCAACAGAGACACTTCTGCAGGAACAATAACGATAACAGGACAGACTCTCCAGCCTGAGGACACAGCTGTTTATTACTGTGTCAGATACCGCACAGTGCGGCAAAACACCAACATGCTCACACAAATACTCAGTATGGCTTGTTTAATCCTAAACATGTATCGCGTGCAAGCAGTTAAGCTTTGGCACTCGAGAATTTACTGCAGTAAACCGACCACTGTGTTGATAGAAACTGCCTTGACAAACGTTTTTAAAATAGAGATCATTCACAGAATAATGTCATTTCTGAGATCGACCAGTGGCCAGGGCTTTTACCTCACTCCAGAAAGTTGCTTGATTTTCTTTGCAACCCTAAGATGGATCAACCATGAATATAAAGTGAATTAACGAATAAGGTCAGATCCATAATATTATGGTCTGAATCATTAAGAGTATGTTGACTGTCAGCTAATATTATTAATAAATAATAATATTTTCAGGAACGGCCTGAAAACTGAAGATTCTGCTCTCTATTATTGCGCTCGAAACACACAGCAGCTGACGCTGGTTAAGAACCTGTACAAAATCCTCCACACCCTTTAGGTTTAAAACATTTAAGCTTCAATAAAGTAAAGGAAGGTCAAAAGCTTAAATACGTAATCACATATTAACTTAGATATCATCCAAATAATTACAAACATTGAAACAAATCTTTAAAATCCAATTACTCATCAAGACTGCATACACAATAAAACATGCAGCTGATTTCTTCACTTTTAAAAGGATGTGGAGGTATGGAAATAAAGTTTACTGAACAGTTCTTTAAATGTCTTTGGTCCAATGAGTGGAAAGAAGAGCTCCGACATCAAGTAGCATCATATTTAAGAACATAGTTTTCATAGAACTGAACAAAGTTAATGTTTGGACAAAAAGAAAACTGGCAAGTTTGCCCTATTTATTCTACGTTTCTACAATGTTAAGAGTAAAGCCCTCTCTGGTTATTATGTACCAGTATATTCTCACAGATGAGACAACAACACAGAGATTAGAGACATTACAGACAATAGCAGAACTGAAAAAAACATCTTAAAGTATAACAACATCATTAAAACAAAACAGAATCATGGTGAGAAGAAACTACACATTCCTTTAGCTCCAGGCTCCAAATTATGAATCATAAAGACTTCAGTAGGATTTCAAAATGATTAAAACTTGACTCTGCTGCTTAAAACTCCCCACCACGTTTTCATTTACTTATTTATATGTTTAAAAAAAGCACAACTAAAACGGGAGTTTCAGAGAAAAGTTTAGTACACACCTTCATGTAAAGCATTTTGAACTGCTTTATGCTATACAAATAAACATGATTTAACACCATAAACTGTGATTAAGTATTAATTTTTTGTCAGTCATGAAATTATGTTTCAAGTCAGGTCACACTCAACAGAGTGTTTTAGTCTACTACTCTACCAATAAATTTATTTTAGTACACTAAAAGGAAACGTCGCACAGTCGCATCTTTTTACTCTGAAACCACAGGCGTCAGTAACATGAATGAAACTTACGTAACTATGGATACAGTCAAATGCACAGACAGAACAGCTGCTGTTTTGGTTTGTGAGTTCCTGCAGCTAAAAGACTTTTTTATTTTTTTATTTAACTCGTTACAGAGACAGTTTGAAAATGTTTGTAGCTCAGTTGATTGACACAAAGTCTCAGATGGGATCTGGGAGAGGGTTATCTTTGATGACCTCTGGAAAAATGTATTAAATATTTGAAATGATACCGGTACAAGCAAACAATTCTGCCGCACAAACAAGGACAAACGTTGGACACCAATTTTGTTTTATTTTGAAGATGACGAAGAGGCCAACTTCACCCATATCAACTTATGAGATCAAATTTGTCAAGACAAAATAAATCTGAGAGAAATGTCTTGGTTTGATTTTTGTCTAATCAATCCAATGTTTTTTTTTTTTTTCTTTTAATAATTTTGACTAATTTGTGACTGGATAGATTTTCCTGTTAAATTTCACTGAAACTGTTTGCGTACGATGGAGGAGGAGGAGCTTCTGTTAACAAATTTCTGACGAGCTGAAATCCTATTTAAGCCAAACTGGTAGTTTTTAAAACTAACCAAGCACACTTTCAACATGGCTCACAGAGAGGTATCCCTGTTGGTGGCTGTTTTGTTTATCTTGAGTGGTGCTGAAGGTCAAACCATTAGAGAGTCTGAACCGGCTGTTAAAAACCCCGGAGAGTCTCACAGGCTCACATGCACAACATCTGGTTTTAGCTTCAGTAGCTCAGTGTGGGTCTGGATCAGGCAGCCGCCTGGCAAAAGACTTGAGTGGATTGCTTTGGTGCACACATCTAGTAGTCCCATCACTTATTCAGACTCAGTCCGGGGTAGATTCACCATCTCCAGAGACGACTCCAGCAGTAAAGTCTATCTCCAGATGAACAGTCTGAAGACGGAGGACTCGGCCGTGTATTACTGCGCTAGAAGAGACACAGTGAGGCAAAGAGTCAGAGGAGTCAGACAAAAACTACTTCCTCTGTTTACACCAGCAACAGGGAGCATTCGATCTTCTATTTATCGAAGTTTGTTTCATCTTTCTTTACAACATTGGATTTTGTTGAATAAGTTACAAAGGATAAATTTACACAATATGAAAAAAAAATACTCTCAGACGGAAGTTTCGAGGTAAAACACTTAAATATGTTCCATGTCATAAGCAGATTAGTCCATAAAAAACATTTATACTTATAAGTAATAATTTCTTATCAGAACTGAAAAAAAGAAAAAAGCTTAGAAATATTAGGAATGTTATGCTAATATCAATAACAATACATCAAAATTGTCTTTGCTCTTGATTGCCAGTAAAAGTTGAAAAACATCTCTGATTGTGACAGATGGACAGTAGGATGGTGAAACAAATGTAAATTTGGAAAGACACACAATTTAGTCCATAATTGGAAAGCAAAGTGTGGGATAAATACATACAATGTGTTGTATTTGTAATTTCATAATAGCTAATATTGCTCTATTGTGCTATTAAAATTCAGAGTCAATGCTTCTTCATAAGCCCAGTTTGAATTTCTAATTGGACTTTCACATAACTTATGTTGAAAATCAAATGTATCTAAACTTGTCATCTTAAAAACTCCTCGTTGAATCTTGACTGTGCTAACTTTTCTGTCAAATGATGCATCATTCAATTTAATTACTTGAGTTTCTTCACACAGTAAAACATCTTTATCCTTCCTCTGGTGTTAGCTTTCTCCTGCCATCTGTAGTGTTAGCGGGTCATTTTGGACCCGTGTATTAAATCAGCCATAAAATGCCCTAAAAACAATCTTTTATCATCCAATGTTTTTCTTAACTCTTGTTTAGCTGGTTGGGCTCCCTTATCCATGAAAAGATTGGTTTTAATATTTTTTTGTGGCCCCCTGGGCCTTTGTTTTAACTGGATTAAGTCTGGGTTATTGGAAATTCAACATGTATAAAATATGACAATAAGTGTGTATAGTTTTTTTTTTTTTGTTAGTTTGTTTTTTGTTTTTTTTTGCCAAAGCTGCTTATTTGCTATATTTGTTTTTGGGAGGAGTCAATGCAAAACATGGATCTTTGCTGCTTCTTCTTATCTGACCATGAAGTGAAGACAGAGATCAGTGTGTGCTCTCAGTTTGACATGATGGACGTGAGAACAGGACTCTTACTCATTTTTATTTTTTGTGAAGGTAAAAAGTTTCACTTTTGTACTTTAGCCATCTGTTTCTTAACTTATAGTGAAAAATCATCTTAATTATTCTTTTTTTTTTTAAATAACAGGTGTCTTTGGTCAGACTCTGACACAGTCTGAATCAGTAAATAAAAGACCTGGAGAATCCCACAAACTGACCTGTACGACCTCTGGATTCACCCTGAGCAGCTACTGGATGGGCTGGGTCAGGCAGGCCACTGGGAGAGGACTGGAGTGGATCACTGCAGATACTGGTGGCAGCACCAACTATTACTCTCAGTCAGTTCAAGGCCGGTTTACTGCCTCCAGAGACAACAGCAAACAGCAGCTGTATCTGCAGATGAACAGTCTGAAAAGTGAAGATTCAGCTGTTTATTATTGCGCCAGAGTCACAGTGACTGAAGTTGGTTGAGGAGTTGTACAAAATCCCGAAGCTTCATTCTGTAAAAGATTAGAAATGTAACATTTTCAAAACCACTTGCAGAGAAGGCCACGCTTAGTTTGAAGGCTTGGAATATGGAAAAGCTCACTTTCTTTAGAAAAGTACTATCTCTCAAGGTTTTATAAACTTAGTTTTGAAAAGTTTTTTTTTTTCTTACAGTATGTAATTTGGAGTGAACTTTTGTTAAAAGACAAATTAACATAACTATATTAAACTACCCAAGTACTAAAGTCAATTTTCACATATCACTGAAGCAAGTGTATATAAATAATAAAACACATAGTTAGAAGAATTTTGGACTTTGCAATAAATTATTTAATGGACTTTGATCTTTACCCGTAACTAGAGAAAAGGAATGCTTGTAGTTGCACAAGGACACTACAGGTGGCGCCATCTGATCAGTAATATTACTAAGTCCCTACTTTGACAGGACATTGCTTTTCTAGTGGCTGGAATGTGTTTGTAAAATCTTGAAAATGCTGAAAAAAACAGAATGATCACAGTGTAAATATGACAGCAGCTTCTCCATTAGTGGAGCTGAATGTCACATCATTACAGAATGGGTGCTAAAACGGCACAATGACATTGGTACTACTTATCATATTAATACAAGTAATTCCTATTTTTAAAATCAATTTAAAAAAAAAAGATTTTGATGTTTGTAAAATTTGTTGTGCCATAAGATTTATGAGGAATGAATCATTGCTGAATAAAGAAATGAGTGATTACTTATTGACCAATGTCTTTAAAGTAACAATTGTAACAATCATCAAAGTCAGACTCACTGGAGCGACTAGCAAGGTGACTGTGGCTCAGCACAACAAGCAGCCTGTATCTTGGAGCATAAAATGTCTTTAAACAAAATATTTTCAGTCAACTTTGTTTAAATAATTTTTATTTTTTTTATTTTGTCATGAAATACATAAACACTTTTGATTGTTGAAAAAATGTGTGTTAAGTGCAGTAGTGGAGTCTTTTTACACTGCAAATATGATACCATTTTCAATCAATATATGGGACTCAGTTCCTCAGATCAAAACTCCAGTAACATACATTAATATGAATAACTCTAATCTATGTTATAGTAAATATAAATATTTCAACAACCGTCCAAAAGTCTTCTTTAGTCTGCTAGAAAAAAAATGCATATCTCAGTTATAGTAAAGGCTCCACGCTGAATACAAGTTAAAGAAACATTTTTCTGAAATGAACCGTAAAAGCAGCTATGGATTTGTTTTTGGGGAGACGGTAAAGTTCAGCATCAGGTTTTCTGACATGTGTGATGACAGAGACATTCACTTCTCACCCATTTTTTATGATAAGTTGAATTCAGTCAAAAATATTCAAGATGTTGCTCTTAACATCTGAATTTAGTGACGTCCATCAATCAAACTTAAGCTTTGGATTATGCATAACTTGAGTTAAAAAGTTTTTCAAACTTTAAAACATATATTTCTCTATTATTTACCACTGCATTAGTGATGCTCTACATTTCTTCTTTCTGAAAATAACATTTTATCCTCTCAAATAGGTTTTTTATAAGCTATGCATAGGAAAATATGTAAATCCAGTCTCCACCCACTTCTGCTTGTCTTGTATATCTTCACCAGAACAACTTTCGCATTTGAAATCTAAGCTGTAACCATGATGGTCATAGGAAGTATTTTCCTCTTGGCTCTTATTTCAGGTGAGTTAAATCTACCCAGCTGAGAGTAAAAAAAGAAAAAAGGTTCAGATGATGTCTGCAATTGTCAAAACTCTGTGTTTGTTTCAGCTGCCCGGGGTCAGTCCCTCACCTCCTCTGAGCCAGTGGTCCAGAGACCAGGACAGTCAGTCACTCTGTCCTGTAAAGTACAGGGACTGTCTCTTGCTTGGCTCCACTGGATTCGTCAGAAACCAGGAAAAGGACTAGAATGGATCGGACGCATCGACAGTGGCACTGGCACAATATTTGCCCAAAGTTTCCAAGGCCAGTTTTCGATCACCAAAGATACTTCGCAAAGCACAGTTTCTCTGACAGTGAAGAGTCTGAAAGCAGAAGACTCAGCGGTTTATTACTGTGCAAGAGAGACACAGTGACACAGAAGTCAACAACGCTGTGCAAGAACTGACAAACAATAATATCTATGAGAGGCGATGAAGTGTGTGATGCTGTGAAAACAAGTTTCCTATTGACTTCCAGACAAAGCCTGGAAAACACTGACGCAAAAATAAAACAGAATCTATAAAGGAATTAACAAAAACCACAGATTTTTTCCCAAATGTTTACTGTAGATACATTAAAATGTATAATTCCTTACCTTGTTACAGCATAATATGATATGCTCTGGTTAGGACTGGATAGGATAGAGACCAGGATGACATGGGGATTGGAATGGTAGCAATGTGCCATATTTCAGTAGTAGTAGTATTTTAATACATAAAAAAACAATCAAATCAATGTGTGGTTTTATGGGTATGAAATAAGATGGCACTTTCAAGTTGGGACAAGAAAAAAATGATGCATTGTTTTAGACAATGACTGAAGGTTGTGCTGTTCTGGCTTGAAGATTAATTATCTTTGATTTTATTATGATTATTTTTGTCTTCAGGTTGGTTGAAAACTTGTAATTGCACTTTTTATGCATATTATGTCTGAAAATTTAACCATAATGCAGTTTATCCATGTCAGAGTTTGTTTCATTTACATAATAAAAAGAGAGCTTAGATAAGTACATTTAGAGAACAAAGTAAAATCTAAAACAAACACAAACTATAAGTTGTGGTATTGCCATGTGCTTTGCAGTTCGTATGTGTGAACGCTAGAGGGCAGTAAATGCTATAAAATAGAGTGCCGTTGTTTATGCTTGAGTTATATGGTGAAACCTATTTAGATATTCGTTATATTTTCGGAGTTAATTAAATATTTTTATTTCCAAAAACATTTAATAAGATGAAAATGTGTTGCTACAGATATGTTTTATTTTATTTATTTTATTTTTTTTTTACTTTTTCCCCACAGATAAAAACTACAAGTGAACATCTTCATTAATTCACAAGTCTTATATTCAAAGTCATATTGTGTTGGGAAGGAATAAGATTTTCTCCCAAATGTTTACTGTAAAACAGAAAGGACTGTATATGATAGTAACAAGACTAACTAAAACATTTACTTTACGGAGATTCAGAAAATCCCTTGAAACGTTGACAGCTGTTCCTCACAGTCAGTTCTTCATGACTTAAGAAATGGCCATCATAGATGTTTTACGTACTGAAATCTCTCACTACTAGTTAAGGTAAATACGGAAATATTTAACCAGACGATTCCTCAGTTTGATTTCAAGTGATGTTTTGTTCTACTGTTTGAGGAGGAGTCAATGCAAAATTTCAGTCACTTTTAATACTTATATGACTGCAGATGGTGACAGAGAGCAGTGATCAAAGCTCACATGATGGACTGCAGGAAGGGCCTGGTGTTTTTGTCCTTCTGTTTGGCGTGTAAATACACTTTTCTTCACTTTCAGAGACTTTTGAGATATTTTATATTCAAGCTTGATGTTTTGCTAAATACATTTTTATTTCTAACTTGACAGGTGTTGTTGGTCAGACACTGACTCAATCTGAGTCGGTGACAAAGAGGCCAGGTGAAAACCACAAACTGACCTGTACAGGTTCTGGATACACGTTCAGTAGCAACAGCATGGACTGGGTCCGACAGGCTCCAGGAAAAGGACTGGAGTGGGTTGCTTACATCAGATATGATGGTGAACTAATATTGTACTCTCAGTCAGTTCAAGGCCGATTCACCATATCCAGGGACGACAACAGACAGCAGGTGTATCTGCAGATGAACAGCCTGAAGACGGAAGATTCTGCTGTTCATTATTGTGCCAGACACACACAGTGAAAAGAACAGTGTGGAGACCTGCACAAAATCCTCCATCTTCATCCCAGAAAAAAGCAATATAGAAAAATACAAAATAAATTTACAAAGTCATAATTTCAGTCATTGTAGCAAGTTAATAAAAGTTTGAGGCGCCGTGATAGTTTGAGGTTTGACTTGTCTGGCAGTTTGGTGGCTAATGATTTAATTTCTCTCTCTTGCAGAGCATGGGACATTTATAAACCCATTGTAAACAAGCATTTTAATTTAATTTAAATGTTTACTATTTATTCACATCGTGTAGAAAGGAGCAAGTTTGAGTTTGTACTCAAACTTAAAAAGTTTAAGTTTGAGTAAACTTAAATGAGCAAATACAAGCATGTTTTACAGCTTGTATTTGTTTCTGGCGAACAAAATCCACGCATTCAATTTAGAATTTTCTTTATTATTTTAAATCTTAAATCTTTATTTTGAGTCAGTTTTTCTCGCTGATGTTTTCAACCACACTTGTGTACTGACCTCTGATG
>NW_015113035.1:39787-51547 GCF_001443285.1 Poecilia latipinna
GCTTATTTATGACTGCAGGACAAATGACAGAAAAGAATTAACACACAAGTCAGGATCATGGATTGCAGGACAGGGCTGCTTCTTTTAACTCTCTACTGGACAGGTGAAGGTTTTCACAGATTTTCACATGACAAGAATAAGATTTGTGTTACTGACAGGAATGTGTGCATGTTTATTTTATTTATTTTTTCCTGATTTAACAGGCCTCGATGGTCAGACTTTGACTGAATCTGAACCAGTGGTGAAGAGACCAGGAGAATCTCACAAGCTGACATGTACAGGCTCTGGATTCACATTCAGCAGCTATGAGATGGACTGGATCAGACAGGCTCCTGGAAAAGGACTGGAGTGGATTGCATACATAAGTAACCCCAGTGGAAGCACCCAGTACTATTCTCCATCAGTTCAAGGCCGCTTCACCATTTCTAGAGACAACAGCAAACAGCAGCTGTATCTACAGATGAACAATCTGAAGGCTGAAGATTCTGCGGTTTATTATTGTGCACGGCATCCGCACAGTGACCAAAAATAGTTTGGTAGCTGTACAAAAACAAACTATGCTGATGTTCAAGAGATCTAAACGATCATGGTGTAGAGAAGGAAGATATTTATTTGGACAATATCATCATTTAACTGATTAATATCACAATTTATTCAACTTCAAATGTTCAGTATTGCTGGATTTAAAAACACATCCACAAGCAACAAATTATTCATCAAATCTATGCTGACACAAACAATTAAAGCTGTGTGTGATGGAACATTGTCACAAATTGAAACGCTTGAAGAAGCTTTTTCAGCAGCTTAAAGTAAAAGGCTACTTTCATATAATCATGTTTTTTTTTAGATCAACTTAAAGAAAAACTTTCTCAAATTAGCATTTTTACACAACTGCCTCAGTTTGTTTCTTTTTTCAGCAGTTCTGCTATTTTATTTAGTGAACGGCTTTTGAACATTGTCTTGTTGCACGATCCAATTTTCAACTTGCTCCAGATTTCAAATGCAGGACCATATATTTAGTTCTAGAAAACTTCAGTATACAAAGAGATAATTTTCAACTTAGAATCCAGACCTTGTGATCCCAAGCCCAATAATCTCCACTCCTGTACAGGAAAGCTGCATGAGCCTCATCTGTAAGGACTTTCTCTGCAGCTACTGCACAGCTGGAGTCAGAAACGAAGCAAAACATCTGGAGGGGATTACTGTGAAGTACACTGGAGCTTTATACAGCAAAGATTCATGAGACCAAAAAAAGCTTTGGGACAATTTAAACACCTCTGCCAAAACAGCAACTCCAAATGAACAAATTTGTCCAACCTTAGACATTAGTATTACAATGTGAGGCAGCACACAGTAACAACACATGTACAGAAACCAGTCAGAATAATCTGAATAGTTTCAGGAGAGATGCCCTCACTCCATCAGTTGTCCACTTCATCCTTTCTCTACATCCATCGATGTACCTCATCATATATCTAAGAACAGTTCCAAGTAAGACTGGGAGTTTACCACAGATCTCAGTTCCTCCCTTTTCTCAGGAGGGGTTAATGCAAAACATTTGGCCTTATTTATGCAACTGAAGAGGCTGCCAGAGGACAAACAACATAATTGAGCAAGATGGATCATAGATTAGAACTGCTTATTTTTATTATCTGGATGGCAGGTGAGAAAATGCTCATATAACTTGGATCAATCAAGTATCTGCAAACAGAGATTTGCCTTAATGATTGTGTTTTCAGGTGCTGATGGTCAGACTCTGACACAGTCTGGATCAGTGAGTAAAGTCCCTGGAGAATCCCACACACTGACCTGTACAGGCTCCGGATTCACATTCAGCAGCCACTGCATGCACTGGATCAGACAGGCTGCTGGGAAAGGACTGGAATGGGTTGCTGAAGATTGTGGCGGCAGTAGCAAGTACTACTCACAGTCAGTCCAAGGTCGGTTCACCATCTCCAGAGACAACGGCAGACAGCAGCTGTATCTGCAGATGAACGGCCTGAGGACTGAAGATTTTGCTGTTTATTACTGCGCTCGAAGAGACACAATGACTAAAGTTGATTCAGTAGCTGTACAAAATCACAAAGGGTCTTCAAAGTCATTTATTCAGTACTTTTATTTCATCTATGAGGAAATCTTCTAGTTCCTTACATTAATTTTAAATTTAAAAAAAGCAAAAAAGGAGAGAAACATTTTTTAAGACTTAATTTTTTTCTAACCAATTGTTACAACCCCACCCTAAAATTCCTAAAGTAAATTCTGGCACTGGGCTTTAACATAAAACTAAAAAGTAATCCGAACAGTTGAGTAACAAAAGTATAATTTATTTTACAATCCAGATAAAAACAACTACTACAGGAGAAAAGAAAACACAGGGGAGCTTAAGACTTCAGGGTCTCCAAGGCCAAAATAATAAACAAAACACCCCCTTATAACTATAAAATAAAACAACCACTTGCTAAAGGAGAACTAAAGGAAAATACAAAACCTAAACTCCCTTACTAACAAAAAACAGGAGAAAACAGGTTATAACAAAAATGGCAGAGAACCCCTACCAGCTTCCACCTCTGGATAATTGTACAAAGTTGCTCACAGCAAACTTAAGACAGTTCACACACACAGCTCTCAAGCAGAGTCACAGCTCATGGCCCAGGTCAAACAAAAGGAGAGGCTCTGGCATCTCCAGCTTGCTGCTTATATATGGCGGCTGACGAGCCCCAACACACTTCACCTGCAGCAATCAGGCAGAGCTGAAACAGAAAACACAGAGCTCTCTCAAAAAAAGAGAGCCCCTAGAGGTCAGTGACCGTAACACCAATTATCACTTTACTATGCACTAAATTACATTTAGTTAAATATGGCACAGATAAGAAGTCTAACTTTGGTCCCAAAATAGTTTATTTGGGGATAAATATGCCACAAATTTATCCAGTGGTTTTATATAGTTCATGTCGTCTTGTAAGACATTGTAAAGACTTAGAGTTATTAAACAACAAGTCTAAGTCACCTAAGTTAACCTCCAGGTATGAGCCAACACAATGAATGAATGAATGAATGAATGGATGGATGGATGGATGGATGGATGGATGGATGGATGGATGGATGGATGGATGGATGGATGGTATTAATCCTTGAAATGTTTTAACTGTTTTTCAACATTATCATGAGAGACATGATTTTTTTGTTTATCTTCCTAAGAGCTTAAGCTAAAAAATGAGCAATATTCATACATGCAACGTTTCCCAATTTTTGATGACTTTCAATATTGAAATGGGATTCATTCCAATATGAATCCTATTGACCCACAAGTGACAGGAAGATGTGGTAAGATAACACAACTCATGTAAACACGAAGACACAAAAACACGCCTCAGAGAGGACAGCTGTCGTTGTGGTTTGTGACTTCCTGACAGGCAGTGGTCATTAAAACTCTAAAATTGCAGTAACATTTTCATTATTTTATTCAATTTAACACAAACTGTGATAAAAGCGTAAAGTGTGAGTGGATGTTTATGCATGTGGCATATAGCAACCCAAAATTAAAGCTCACTTTGATTAAACCACTGCTGACAGTAAAGGCTTGTTTGGTTTTATGCAAACTCACTGAGCTCCTCCTTCCTCTCAGGTATTTATGATTTATATCAGCTGGAAGTGAAGCCACTTCCAAAGCACAACATGTCTCCTTTAGCTCTCCTGCTGCTGTTGGCAGCTGGATCCTGTGAGTAACTCTGCATTTGTCATAACCAGCAGATCTATTTTATCACTGTCACTAAGACATGTTTTTCAACCAACAGGTGTGATTTGTGAACAGCTGACACAGCCGGACTCTGTAAACGTGCATCCGGGTCAACCTGGTGGCTCCGACAGGCGGCAGGGAAAGGACTGGAGTGGTTTGGACGCAGAGTTGGCTCAACTACGTCCTACAAAGATTCACTGAAAAATAAGTTCAGCATTGACATAGACTCATCCAGCAACACAGTGACTCTTAAAGGCCAGAACATGCAGCCTGAAGACACCGCTGTGTATTTCTGTGCAAGAGACCGCACCATAACACAAAGCATCAGACGACCAGACAAAAACCCCCGAGGCCTTAGAGACACCAGAGGGGGAGCCGTCGTACTGCGAATAAACCAATGCATGCCTCCACTAAGAAAAATTAGAAAAGAAACGATATAACATATGAAAACTGTAAACATTTACAGCCATATAATTTGTTGATTAAAAAGAAACATACAAATAAGTTAACGTCTTTCAAACAGTTTGTCTTTTGGTGCAAAATTTGCTTTTGGTTTTTTCTTGTTATAGAGATGATTTACAGTGGGAGTGCTATGGCTGTAGGCTTTAAACAACCCTTTTACTTATGTAAAGGAAATATTTGACTTGACAAAGTTACATAATGTTAAAAAGGTTTTCAAAATTAAGGTTCCATTCATGAAGTTGAGTTTTTGACTTCAGAATCAAAATAACACGTAAATATGACTTAGACAATGCTTTTTATTGTATGGTTTTAACAAATAATGCTGTCATAAATAAATAAGAAATATTTTAAGGCATGAATTGCATCACTATTTTTTTATATTTTTTTTTATATTTTCCCAATATGCCCATTTAAATTGTAGTTTAAAAAAATATATGTTGTTTTTTTTAACTACTTTTACAGGTTTTTATCTTATATGATCTGATCTGACCTTTGAGTATCTATTTGCAAACAGAAGAAACAGTAAATACTAATGGTACTTACAATATCTAGCAATCTCTAAGTCTCAAATGCTCAGTAAGACGTCCTTTACGACACTTAAATTATAAAAAGCATGTTTTCTTATATGCGTTAGTTTGAGATATAATTTGAAAAATGGCATACAAGTCTTGAACAATCTTTTATTTTTATAGCTGCAAGGTTTCACATTTATTTATATTTTCAAATTGACAGCATTTATTTGTTTTGTTGTTTGCCAGAAAATGTTTGAGTACAGTGACCAAACTAAATATCACTGCCTTAATCACCTATAAGCTACGCATAAACTAAAGTCTGTTCACCTTCTTTGTTTGGCTTTGGGAGGAGTTAATGCAAAATGTAAATCTGTTCTGCCTCTACTTATTTGACCATGAAATATTTGGCAGAGAACAGAAAACTGAGGCAGACATGATGGACTTGAGGGCACAATTGTTGCTTATTTTTATTTTATGTGCAGGTAAAGAATATGACTGACGTGTGTTTTATGCTGTTCACCAACTTGCATATATTAACTGTTCCTTGTATTTGACAGGTGCTGATGGTCAAACTCTGACACAGTCTGAATCAGTGATTAAAAGACCTGGAGAATCCCACAAACTGACCTGTACAGGTTCTGGTTTCGCACTCAGCAGCCACTGGATGGACTGGGCCAGACAAGCTCCTGGAAAAGGACTGGAGTGGGTCGCTACTGCAACTCAGAGCAGCCAGTATTACTCTCCATCAGTCCAAGGTCGTTTTCACATCTCCAGGGACAACAACAGACAGCAGGTGTATCTGCAGATGGACAGCCTAAAAACTGAAGATTCTGCGGTTTATTATTGTACTCGAAACTCACAGTGACTGAAGTCGGTTCAAAGCCTGAACATAAACCTACCACTTAAAAAACCTTAATGAGACACACACTTAATATGAACCTAACAGTTACCGCAGTATGTTGGTTAGTATAAAGATGTAGACCAAAAAAACACTTACTCATATATGCTGAAGCCTTTCATTTAGCTCCTGTTTTAAACTTGTTGTATCTGCAAACATTTTTCTTTTTATATCTATCCATCCCTTATCTCCACCCAACTGTCGATGCAGTTTTGAGGTGGAGCTTGTCTCCACCTCCAGTGGTCATCGGTCGAGAGGAGGGGACACCCTAGACACATCACCAGTCCATCATAGGGGAACTCAGAGATACACAATCATGCATAAACACACTCACACCTTGAGGCAATTTAAAGACCTTTTTCATATTCATTAAGCTATAATATATGTGCTCCATTGAGACTTGTTTGTCAGATTAACAGTATCTTAAAGTAGGTATTAAACATATCTTTGCTAAGCCACAATTATGTTTTGTTTTATGTTTCTCCAGCCATCATTGGGTTTGGGGCAGGGTACTTCCTGGACAGATCCTTACCACTGTTCACAGTGGCCTATTATTGCCTATTGTTCAGGTGAAAACTGTTAAAATGAATGTTTTTCTAGATTATCTGTAGCTAAATAGCCAAAAATAAATAATATGTACATATCAATTTAAAATTATTAAATAATAATTAATAACAAATATTCATTATGAATATAGTTTGAGATCAATGAAAATATGTATTAAGTAATTGAGTAAGAAATGTGCTCAATTAAAAGCTATAATTTTGTAGATTTTAATTTGAACTTATTTAATTTTTTAAAATAGTTTTAACAAAAATGTTTTAGTTATTCCATAAAAACGTTAAAGCTTGACAAATAAATAGAAAAAAAATATTAATGATGAACAAAGAATGAACTCTAGTTGTTTATTAAAAATGAACAACTAGAGTTGAGACTACAGCAAAAATGAATAGCAGAATGCACTTGGATCATTGCAAAACAGTAAATTCAGGATATTTTGACTTCAACCTATCGGCATGAAAATGTAGAAGCTGTTGAGTTTCTACTCTGATTATTTAAATGTAATTTACTAAATACATTTTTGCAGTTTTTTTATGTCTATATATAACTTTAGTAATTTATTTTATCCTTTTCTAACTGTTGTGTTGCCCATTTCATTTTAGCTCACATAGCAGATATGACTTTTGACTTGTAATGTGTACAGTAGATGTATAAAACAGTTTTATCCTTTCTGGACTTCAATTTTTATAAGCAACAGACATACAGCATTATACTTTGCACATGTGAAATTTAAACTCATTCAAGCTGATCACAAATTAATGGAAGATCTGTTCAAAAAAAAACATCTTGAAAATAAGAAACAAGATTCTTTTTTACGGTGATAGAAACAGAGTCCATAGCTAAACTAGTTAACAGTTTCAAGGTCCTTCACAAGAAAATATTAACATCTCATGGCAGTTCAATCTTTATCTGATGTTTCTTGCATGTTCAAAATCAGCTGTTGATTCCCTACGAAGGTTTAGAAATAATTATATTTATGCTTAATGGTCAACATGAATAAAAATCTTAGTTTAGCACAATATGCTACAAAAAACATCTCTATCTCCCAGGTCATTTGCTGATATACGACTCTGAAAGGAAGAAAGAGGAATAAATGTAATCAAATATTTTACACTGGATAATTTTCTGAGAATATTACTCCACTAAAGCATCACTGCAAAATACACTGGCTGATTGATTAGCAAAGTTATAATTCACAAGAAGAAAAAAATTGACACTTTTGCATAAAACTTTTTGAACTTTCTTACTAAATTATATAAAGAAATATAAGTTGTTAGTATTTGTTCTTTCACTCACCTCCTCATTGTGGTAGGTCCGCCTCCTCTCTAGTGCAGAGAAGAGTGTGTTTTTGTGCTAGAGTTATCTGTGGTGATAACTATTATGGCTATGGGGCCACAATGAAACACACCCATACAAAAACATTGTGACAACAATAAAACTGAATGCTGACCTGGTTATCAGTTTTGACAACACCTCCCGTAAGAAAACAGATTATAATGAATAATTATCCGTTAAATCATACAAAAATACAGACTAATTGCTCATTTTAGGAATGGCAAAGTGCTACAGGTGATAAACTATTAGAAATGATTCTCTTTATGCTCCTAGATCTGTAGCTTAATACCGACCAAGACTTTATATGCAGCATAACATTAGTACTTCATCAGAAGTGTAACGTTTTCAAAAAATATAAGAAATAACAGTGTCATATAATTTGACAAACATTGAAAACGTCTTGAGTAATTGGTATTGGTAATACTCAAAAACTGGATGCTTTTGAAAGTTTAAATCAAACTTTTTTTTCCTTATCATAATGTTAGCCTTTGCATTGTCTGTACGAATGTGGAAATGGTGGGGAAAGAAAGAAACAAAGTCAAAAAAAAAAAAAAATAGTGCACCTGTTAAATAAGAAGGTATTTGAATAATGCTCACCTAAAAAGAGATCCAGATCAGAAAATACCAAAACTGATTGCAGTTTCACTGGAGGCCAAGCTAATTTCAGTCAGAGAAAAGCAAGTAGTAAAATTGTTTCTAAAGTCTACAGATCTAAATATAACACCACCAGTCTTTTTTGAATTTACAACAATTAAAAGCATTTTAAGATATAGTTGTACTTCAAGTATATTTTCATCCATTGTCCCCGGATTAGTTTACCCCAAGAACAGATTTAAAATTATGATTAAAAAAACCTCAAGAAATGTGATGAAATTAAGGACTAAAAGCAAGAAGACCTGTTAACATAAAAACAAATAAATTAAACCTAAAAAACCATATTAAATATATAACACTAACAAAAGCTTCTAGAGCCTGACTGATTAGTGGATCGCCATATTGCTGAAGAAAGTTGTTTTATAAATGAATAGTGCACAAACAATATTATCAAAATTTCCACTGTCCAAGAAACTTCATGAATGTGCATATTCTTTTCTAAAACATTTTTCATGGTGAGTTGTTTATTCAATTATACCATTGGTAAAAATTTGTTCTCCAAGAGCAAAGTGCTTTTATCATGAATAATAACAGGAACATTTCTCATTTATTTTTCTTTCAAATGATAAAAAAATGTCTTTAATGTTTTCAAGCATTTTATTTTATCCGACTCTCAGTTTTCTCATTTTTTGCTCCATTCTGACCACAGTCAAAGCAGAAAATGCATACTATTAATATAGTACTGTACACTTTTTGTTGAAAATACCCTTTACAGACATCATGTTCATGACGCTAAGCATAAAGAAACTTATAGGCACAGAATCAAGATATAGCACAAACATTGTCAGTTCTGTCATAAAGTTAAGATAGCCAAATTTATTTTTTTTTAACAAATAATAAATATTTTAAGTTGCAATAAACCATACACAACATAAATATAGTGATTTCCGTGTCATTTATATTTCAAGATATATGTTTACATATGTCTAAATGTTTTGAGATTGCAACAAAATCTTTTTAATTGGTGGAATCAAAAATGTTTGTCTTCAAATTAAATTCACAAAAAATAAAATCAAAGAAACACCTATTCCTACTGCAAATTAAATATTATATATTTTTAATCCTTTAGTTCCATTTAAGTATCCTCCCACAGATGCTTGTTACACTTCAATACCTTATGAAGGAGTTTTTGTCATAGGGTCTGTCGTAGTGTTATGGGTGGGGTGGGGCACAGTGATAAACACTCATACAAAAACCTACAGAAAACAATACCTTTCTCACTGTCTAATAAAAGTTATTTTTATATCAATTTTCAAATTGAAATGTAAAATAACTGTCTACATCTTTCTTATACCCCATCACTAATTTCATGATGAAATAGATCTAAGCTTACATATTGGTAATTACATTTAGTTCATCAGTGCACTGTTAGATGTTTTAGCTTGTTTGAAATATATAGAATATAAATCCTCAGATGATGTCTGCCATGTTAAAGTGTTCTATTTATTTAATGTGTTGATATAACTTCACTGAGTGTTTTTTAGAGCTTCAAGTTTTTGTTCAGTGAGTGAATATGCAGCCCTGTGAATCTTTCAACTATTGGGGTCATGAGAATGAAGTATCCACATCTTAAAACAAGTCATAGCTTATGCAAAAATATTTGTGATGGTTGATTTTCCAGAATTGACTTCTTTTTTTTTTTTTTTTTAAATTTGGTCTTTTGAAGGTACAGGATTTTTTTTTTTTTTTTTTTTTTTTTTTGATTAACATGCTCTAATCGAGATGAAGCAGGTCAGCAGAAAAAGTATTTTTGTTCTTCCAATACAGTTAAAACTAATATATTAAAGTAAAATAAATTAATACAGATTGCCATTTGATTTTATTTTACATTTAATTATTTCTGTCTCAAAACAAAGTTCAGACAACATTGAACATAACACAGAGTACACTATACTTTGAAAATGTCTAGACATATTTTAACCCTGTATGTATTTAGAAACATTTGGTTTAGAAAGCTACTTCCTGACCCATTACACCCAGGAGACCACACCTGCTGAAGAGACACTTTGTACAAACCATTGAAACTGTTACGACTGCAGAGTGCTTGGGCTCAAGGTTACATCTATCGTTGTATTTAGATTATTTCCTGGTTGTTTTCTGTTTAGTTATTGCCTTCATAACTAAGGCAATAACTTAGTTATGAGGTTATTGCAAATAGAGCTTTGTATTTCATCTTAGCTTGTTTGTATATTTCATTCACTGAACATTTGAGTTGATTAGTGTTTTAGATCATGTTTTCCATCTGTGACGTCTGCCCTTATGCTCTATGCTCACTTGTCTCCTCCCTATAGGCCTTCATTACTCCTCTATATTCCTGTCAGCTGAAGTATTTATGTTCAGTCTTGACATCCATTCCTTGACTTATTTAAGATTAATAAGCCCTAAGGGTGGAAAGGGCTTTGTAAACATCCAAAAATAAATCACTAATAGCCTCACAGTTATCAGATTAAAGTGCAAACTTTTGGTACCTCTGTAAAGGTAAGACATCAAAGAATGATTTCCTGGTGTCAGTGCTATTGTAGCTTTTACCCTGCCTGAATTAAATACAATAAATGTTGCATTTTTTACCTCACAAAATGTTGTTATAAATAAACATTACAAAACATCACTAAAATATTATGTTTCACACAAAAAAGTAGTTTAGACTTGTAAATCTACATGTTGGGTAAAAGTTCACCAAATTTGGACTCACTAGGTGAAAAATATAATTTTATAAATGTTTTACTGAGAAATGTCCCAGTTGGAGAGGTCATTAATCCAAAAATGTCTCCAAACTGTGCCAAATGTGTTTTTCACATCAATACTGGGATTTTCTTTAAATTAAATCAGTGATTACCATTGAATGACACTTAGTACATATAATCTAACCATTAGTCATGACATTTACCACATTTATATGTATAAATCTATAATATATATTATAATAATGAACTGAATGCTATTACTTTAACTGGAAAACTTTTATTGAAACGCAGTAAAACAGTAAAAAAAGATATTTTTGAAGTATAGCTAACAAAGGAAAATAATAGTAATGACATAAAATTATGAGTGTTTTACTACAAAGTAATGAATAAATAAATATGAAATCCTTACTAGTAAAAAAAAAAAAAAAAACATATTTTAGTAAACCCCCCACCCCTTATAAGCTTGTAAAGCAGAAAGTACGGCGGCCACCGTAAAAAAAGGCTTACAGTATTCAGTTATGCCGCATGAACTGATCAGTAGATTATTACCAGCGAACGCAAAACCTTCGCGAGGGAACGCAAAAGTTTTGCTAGGGAACGCAAAAGAAAAAAAAAATGCCCATGTCCCCTGGAGGGCTCCGTAGATATGCGCAACCCTTTGTACAATGAAGTGTTGAAACATTTTATGTCTTGAAAACCACATCCTGACATCCCCCTGCAGTAAAATTCTTTAGGAAACTATTAGAGCTCTAAATACTTTTGGCTTAAGTGTGTACACATCTGTCAGTGTCTGACATACCATTCAGGCATGAAGTGTCTCACAAACACTGAGAAAGACAACAACTGACAGACCAATTCAACATCAGACAAATAGCTCAGCCCTAAACATGTTTGAACCAGTGACGTGCGGTCAGGGGA
>NW_015113035.1:55778-65073 GCF_001443285.1 Poecilia latipinna
AAATTAATACCTACATTTCTAAGTTTCACTGAGTTAAAACAACTCTGAAACTATGGATGACATGTAAAAGAATAGTCTTTTTGTCCCCCAGTGTTGTATGGCTGCGCGAAATTTTCATATGTCCAATAACATACATGGTGTCCATAATCGTTAGTCAGTGCCTCACCAGCACTGAACCTCACCGCACGTCACTGGTTTGAGCTATGGGAAATTATCAATGCAAAATATCTAACTTTTTTTTGCTAGCAAGTAAACTTAAAGTTTGTGGCGAAATTAAAGCATTTTTTTTCTCAACTTTGTTCTGTTTTGCAGAGTTCATATCTTCCAAATAACTTAACAAAGGGTTTAATTTTTTCACTTCCTAATTTAATAATATAATATATAATAATAATATTGGTGATATCATTTGTGACATATCACTTGCCAAACAAGTACTTCCTTCCTTGAACTCCTTCCAGTAGAGCTATGTTACAGTTTTCCTTCAAACTTTATGAACAAAAGGATAAGTGTACATTTTAGGGTAACAACCTGAATGTATAGCTGTATTTGAAAAAGTAATGAATGTTCTCCAGCTGTCTTAGTTCTGTTTTATTTTACGTTCCCACTGGGCTTTAGGCCCCACCCGTTCTCCACTGGAACCAACTAGTTTTTGTTTTAGAGATTTTCATGGTGATGACTGGGGAGCACAATGATGTACAGTAATACAAAAACCTCTGTATAAAAAAACTGACCTGAATCTAGAATCATGCTGAAAAAAAATACAAAAGCAAATTTACTATTACAATATGAGGTAAGCACTCTATTTATAAGGTGAGTTTTTTCCATATGGCCATTTACAGTAATCAAATACAGTTTTTATTTAGTTCTGAATACCATCTTAATGTTAGGATTAATAATTTAAAAGTAATGTTTTTTTAACCATCACACAAAAATACTGGGCTCATCAGCATTTACAAAAAATTATTAAATAATTGATATTTTCTTTATCCAGCACCTTTAACACAACTTTTCTGGTCCTTCATGTTTTTGTACAAGGACTTCATGAAGGTGAAGCACTGTGATGCTTTCGACTACTGGGGTAGCGGAACTAAAGTCACCGTTTCTTCAGGTAAGATCATTTAAAAATATTATACATGTATCTTTTTTCTTATTTTTGGTAATATTGTAATATTTAAGTTTAACAGGATTTCTAATTTGATGTTATTTAGGACCTTAGGTGAAAAAAAAACAACCAAAAAACAGATGTAACTTGCTCCGAGGATATTTGTCAGGCAATTTTCATCGGATATTTTATATCTTTTGATTTCAATTCTACATGTAGACATTAGATATTGATATTTGTGCTATGTTGCAGCAAATCAACTGGTATTCGTATTCATCAAAAGTCGCTAGAAATCTAACTATTTTTTGCGAGATTGTCTGCAGACGCATAGTCCTTCAGACAAACAAATGAGACCTTATTAGTTCAGCTGTACAATAAATTTAAATATTAAGAATTAAATCAATCCTCCCAAACTGTTTGCATGTATACATAGTGGATTAAGATAAAATTACCAGCAAGATACCATTTTCTGTTAGTTTTCCTAAATTGTATTTCTTTCTTTTTGTTAAAAATTGTCATAGGTTAAACCAGATGTAACTTGCTTTAGCAGTTACATCTGTTCAGTTGCACTGAAATGCGAGTTGTGTTTCAAGTCACTAGAAATGCGTTCTGAAAAATAATTTCACCATCTTCTTAAAATAATGGCTAAAGTCATTTTTTTTCCACAAGTGTTATATTTTTTCACTTTTTTTTCTGTAAGTGACTTTTTATTTTTTATTTTTATTTGTTTGTTTTTTGCCTTTTGGTAATATATCACTTGTGGCAAAAATAATTATAAAATACTTGTGTAATTTTTTTTAGGAAGATGACAATATGGAATTAAATATATTTGATATGTAAATTAAAATAATATTCACAAGCCATGTCAAAGGTTAGAGAATTTTATGTTATTTTATGTTTATGCAAACAGTGGTTTATGTCTGTAGCATTTATTTAACAATTTTAGTGTGGTTTGTTGGTGCATCTGTGCTATATATATATTGGAAGATTAAGATTTTAATGAGGAATGTCAAACTGATTAAAACTAATTATGAAACAAAACAAACAAAAACTATGGTCATTAAAGACCATATTTAATGGCCATAAAATGTGGTCTTTAAATATCTTAAAAACCATATTTAAGATATTTAAATATGGTCTTTATTGAAAGACCATATTTATTAAAATCTTCCAGCATTAGTTTTAATGGCTGGTGGAAGCTATGATTTAACCTTGTTCGGGTTTTTTGCTGTTGTACTTGGTTCAACAAAAAAAAAAGTGAGCGACCCAAACATGTTTCAACTTTAATTGTGATCTGTTGATATTCACAGTGATGCTCATGATTTTATAGCGGTATCTGAATCACGACAGAAAACAAGGGATAGAAATGTCTTTTATTTAATCAAATAAATTAAGGCAGTAAATAAAAAATGTAAAGTAATGCTTAAATACTCTGGTGAGAGTTAGAAGATTTATTGCTTGAAACATTTTTACCATGGCTTAAAATTATGCCACATCAGATGTAAAAACATTCTCAATTTTATTAATCATTTTCATGTTGTCTTTATTAAGAGGGCCAGAAATATGTATGTTTTAATTTAAGAAAATCATAGGCCATAGAGGAAAAAATAAATAAATGATCTATATTTATGTGAAACAAAGTGTTTCTTTTGTTTGTTTTACAGGCATTGCACCAAGTTTATTTCCTGTGGTTCAGTGTAGCCCTGCACTTGGAGACAAGCTGACCGTTGGCTGTCTTGTACATAATTTCAACCCGATGAGTGCAATTACGTGGACTGATGCGGCAGGAACGGCACTGCCAACTTCAGTCCAATATCCTCCAGTTACAGGAAACAACATGCATGTTGGATTTAGTTCCATTGAAGTAAAAAAATCTGACTGGGATTCTTGGAAGTCTTTTACGTGTCTTGTGGATAATCAAAGTATAAAAGTGGAAAGTATGTTATTTATTTATTTAATAGCTGAGTTCACTTATGTCCTCTACTTCGTATTTTCATATTGTGAAACTGATTTATATTATATCTATTATTCTTATTATAATCAATATGACTGTTTAAAATGGTTTGGATTAACTTTTTTTTTTTTTTACATTTTCAATGTGAAATGCAAGCTAATTCCCTGATTCTTACACCTTCTCAGACAAACCATCACCTCCAAAAGTTAGTTTGCTGAAAGAACCAAGAGGAACCAGCCAGGTCCTCTTTTGTACCGCGGAGGACTTCCTCCCAATAAACATCTCAGTGAAATGGAAAAAGAATGGACAAGATATATCTGCTAAAGACTGGGACCCAAAATTGAATGGAGGGACATATTCAACCGTCAGTCTTCTTGAGGTTTCAAATACAGACTGGAACAGTGGGGCTGTTTACTCTTGCGAGGTGTCACACATGCAAAATCTCTACATCAAGAAAGCATCCAAAGGTAAAAGATTTTTATCCTTTAAAATAAGTATACAAAATGCAAACAGATTTTGTCTTCCTATAAATAACAATTATTCTTTTCACAGCTGTTGTCACAGTGAACCTAAAACAACCAAGTCCGAAGGAAATCTTCATCAACAAACAGGCAAAGTTGGAGTGTGTTGTTGCTGGACAAGACAGAGAAATTATACAGAAGACTCAGATCAGATGGGAGATTGAGGGACCAAACCAGAGAAACAGTACCACAGAAGAAATTAAGTCTGAAGGTGCCATACACAAAAAAACAAGCACACTAACTCAAAGTTTCTCTGACTGGCTGACTGTTGAGAAAGTGAGGTGTTCTGCAGAAGGAGAGCATGTGTCACCAGTTACCGAAGAGATAATTGTTCAAAAAGGAGGTAGGTTCGCTAGAGAGATAAAAAAAAACTAAAAAAAAACTTGGTCAACAGCAGACAGACAAATATTGTATCATGGAAGTTACTGTCAATAAAATGATTAAGATTTCCTTTCTGAACCTTTTTTTTTCAGATGGAAAAGAGCCAACGGTGACTCTCCACATCCTCCCTGACGAGTTTATTGTGGATAAAGTCACTCTCATATGTTTGGTTTCCAGTTCCGTGAAGCAGGATTTCTACATCGCCTGGTCAGAATATGTTGGGCAAAACAATGGAGTCTACACTGATGGGGTAACATTTCTCCCACAGAAGCATGATGATCATTACAGAGTTACAAGTCTGTACACCACCACCAAGAAAAAGTGGGAGAGTAAATACACGTTTGTGTGCAACGTCTGGCCTGCTGGTAGAAGCGATAAGATTAATCCCACACAAGTGTCTAATGCCGGAGGTAATGCAGTCGAGTGTCGCTAAATTCTTTAGATGTTGTGTTTTCTACTGAACACAATTAAGTGTGTTCTCATTGTCTCATTGTGTCTGTAAGTGCATTGCCATTTGTGAAAGTCTTGTGCACTGTCTTATTGTCACGGTAAACTGTGAGTAGAAAAAAAAAATGTATACATCAATGTTTCAAATGCTTTGTTTGCGAGCATGTTTTGTTTCAGTTTGTTGCACTGTCTAATTGTCTAATGAGTGTGCATACTTTTCAAAATAAATGTTGCATGGAGACACTTGTGCATTATGTCTGAATGAAAACATTTCAATACACACTTTTCTTATCATTCAAACTGTACACTGGTCAGATCTATTTAGTTGTGAAAGGTGAATTGAACTTTTTATTGGATGCACATGAATAACCCTCCATTCTTTCTAATAATCTATAATCCAACTTTCTTTCTTTAGATTTTTCAAATATGACAGTCTCTTGCATTTTGGAAGCTGAAGATGACTATAGCAGCTTGTGGTCAGCAACCTCCTTCTTCATATTCCTCTTCATATTCTCTCTCTCCTATAATGTGATTTTCAGCTTACATCAGGTAAAATGCTCCGACTGTGCATTTCTATAAAAATAAATGGGATGATGCGTATTCACAAGCATGAGCTTAAAATGCATTAGCTAACTGCTGTCTGCCAAACAATGAATTTATGACTCCCAAATTGTGTGTAGTCTTATTTATCATTGCAACTAAATTCTAATTCATCAAGATTAAACAAACTAATGAACACAGAGAAATGCATAAATAGTAAAGGTCTTAAGTAGGTCACTGTGGTGAAGTTAGTAGTATGTATGATAAATTGTCAAATGTCCTCATATGAGATCAATTTGGAAAGACTCCATAGATTGAAAGAGTTCATTGTGGAGATAAAACTTACAGAATTTAGTTCCAACATTCAGTTTAATCAAATTCAATTCCCTCTAGTGTAATTCACTTCATTTAATTTTAACTTAACTTCATTTAATTTTCATTTCAGTGTATAATTTTCATTTCATTCATATAATTTGAATGGTTTCAAATTGTTAAGAATATTATTAAGATTATAATTCAAGCAGTTTTCAATAAGTCCATTTGATGAGAGATAATTAAATATGAATATTTTTGAAAACTGAAGTTGTGAATAAATTATTTATTCCATGTAGTTTTATTGTTCAATGGTTTAGAATGTAATGTTTGTCTTTTATCATTCTTTTTCAGATGAAGAAACATTGAAGAATGTGAGCATGAAGAGAGTTCCTGGTCAAACATTTAAAATTGAAATTAAAACGCAATTGTCGATACTGATTATGCCTTTATATATATATATATATATATATATATATATATATATATATATATATATATATATATATATATAATATTTTCCTATAATTTTGAAAGCATTGAAATTTGATTATTATTATTATTATTATTATAGGATCCTTTAAGTTTTTAAAGGATCCTTTCTAGGCACCCTGTGTTAGCACCATATGTATATATTTGTGTTATGTGTAACACATATATAATAATTGTTACTTATCAGGGAGTAATTACTTATCATAAAACGAGCTTTAAATTCTTGTTCTATAATTTAGCAGCGAGTCATGAAACATTTTTTAAAATGTAAAAATTTTTGTAATTAAGTTCTTTTTCATGTGGTGATTTTTTTATTTCAGTATTTCACACATGCTTAACTCCCTTGCCAGATGAAGAAACTGAAGAACCTCAGTGTGAAGAAAAGCAAGAAAAGAATTAAACTAAATGAGATTGAAAAAAAAAAAACAAGTTTATGTTGATTCATTTCTGTTGGTTGTGCCTTTTGTTCATTTATAGTTGTATATTATGTACATGTTAATATTATGTTTCATTAGGCTGCATTATAAATACATATAATTATCATTTAATTTTGTGAGCATTTAAACTGGGGTTTTAATTAAAAAAAAACATTGTATATGGACCAAACGTTTACCAATGTTCTGTCGCTTCTCTTGAAACTGTCAAATTAATTCCCTGAAGTTTGGTATATTCTTCAAAGTTTCCTTTCTAAAAAGAAATGCATTGTTAACACATTTATGTATGAAATAAAGTGCAGCATATCAGTTACAGATAAGATTCTTTTCATTTTTGGTCAATTTAAATTGAAATTGTTAAAATGTTCTTAACCTTTTAGACAGTTATGTCTTTCACCTCAGCCTCTGGAACTGCTAATATGCTTTTATTTTAGCAACTGTTGAAGCTCAGGTGTAAAGCTATTACATCTGGAGGGATTTTTTGGTTTAGCAAACCTTTAAAAGCAGTAATAACAAGGCAAACCCCCAAATGATTTCAATCTGTGATTTCTTCTCATACTAGAACTTTGGTAAAGCACTGTATATTAGTGTATCAATAAAATGAAATATATATATATACTTGATGTAATTGTAAGATTCTTGTAAAAGTTATATTTTTGCAAGCAACGTTAACAAGTCATTAAATTCCAGTATAACACATTAAAGCTTATGGTTTTAATGTCTCTCTGAATAGTTTTGCAAGGCACTGTGTTGCTGTCTTAATTTTTCACTGATCATTTATTAATTATGCTTTTAAGATCAGAATTTTTTTGAAAATATAAGTTTGTACTGAATATACAGCCAAACAGATCAAAGGAAAAAAAGAACAAAATATCTGCGTAAGAAAAGATTTCATGTGGAATACGTTATTGTTTAATCAAATCTCACATTTTTAAAAAAAAAAGAAAAAAACTTAAAATAAGCATTGTTTGAACATCGTTGAACATTTGTTTCATTCTCTGGAAGGTCTTAGTTCCTTGATGTCTCAAAATAACTTATGTTTAGAAAGACACTTTCTGACTCCTTGCACCCCGAAGACCACACCTGCTCAAGTGAAACTCTGTAGAAACCATTAGAGCTGAAAATAAATTCCCTTGAAATAACATACACATCTGTTAGTTTCAGAATGCACTCAGGCACTAAAAAACCCGGTAAAAATAACAACCCATTTACAGTACAGCTCAGCATTTACTAACAGGTCAATAACTCCTGGATGTTTTCCAAAAAGGATTGTTTACAGAATGCATACATTCAACAGAATTTATTCTAAAACAGTTATTATAAAATGTTGTATTTATATTTACCATTACAAGATCACAAGTGGGTTCTAAGTAGGATGTAAAAATTAAAATTCTTCAGAAGGCCCCAGGACCGCAGGAGATCTGAAGCAATGGCCAGGTTTGCTTATAGGACGGTCCTGTTTTTGTTCCAAAGGAACATAAACAGAAGACTGTTACCCAGACATTTTTTGGAGCATTAAAAAACAGAATAATACAGATCCCAGAACGTGAAAAAATTAAAAACCAATAACTAAATAAAAAGGCATCAGGAGCATTATACGATTCTGATGCTGTGGACACATTTACTCAAATAAAATTCAAACAAACATCATGAGTTGCAAATAAGAGGCAATGCTGTCCAATGCATGTCACACATTTTTATTTGTCTTAAGGATACCTTTAATAAGCCCTAATTTGCAGAGATGTCAGCAGTAAGTGTTCCCCGGAATAATGTTAAACTCCAATTTAAAGTTATACCAATTCCTCATATTGTGTTCTCCAGACTTGGCAGAATGAAATGTAGGCTGTCTGTAAAAGCATGATGACCTTGAAAGTCATTGTCAAATAAGGAAAGATGTGGCAGACTGTTGAAACATGTCACATAAACTCCCTCAGTTGGTGACTTTGGCTCATGTGTTTTTGTGATTTTTTTTTTTTTTTTTTTCTTTAGTCGACTGATCGGTGGATTTTGGGAACTTAAGTATTCAAGCAAGTCAATAACGTTTTGTTGTTGCTGTTGTTTGTTAGGAGTGTTTGATGGAGTTTCTTTTTTATTGCTTTGTCTCCTTGAAGTGTTTTTAGGGATCTTCTTGTCCTTTGAGGGCTCTTCCAATTGATTTTCCACCTTTTTCCAGTTTTTTGTCAGTCCATGATGTTTTAGTAAACTTAATTGTGCTTTTATTTGGTACTGAATTTCATCAATTAGTTGTGATGACTTAACTTAGGCTGTTTAGAAGCTCAGCCGTAGGATTTTTTTTAGCAAATCAAAATGATCAATTTAATTTTTACACTTTTTTCCCCTTTCTGTCAGAGACCTTAGTATGATTGTAAAAAGACAGAAGGAAAGAGATATATAAATATGATCTAAAGTGTCATATAGGTTAGTTTATAGAAATGACTGAAATGAAAAAAAGTTGATTAACTTTCTGTTTATGTTCACAATTATCTTACTCATATTGTACTTTTGTGTTTTTGTGCATGTAGAGTCTAAAATAAAATCTTTGTGCTGCAATCTGCAGGTCTCTATGTGTAACTCGCAGTACAAATATTGTACAGTACTGTGGGCTGTTGTATGATGCCACTCAAATTAATATGCAAGCACCACATTAGCCAAATATAAATGACTGATGCTGCAGTGTAACAGTTTAAATAAGAACCAAGAGCTACTGACAGCTAATCAGTGAAAACAAGTTATATTTCCAAACCATCTTTTGTAGAACAATGCGAAAAGCATCAAACCCTCTCTGTTTAAAGATTATCAAAAGGAAACTTCAGCAATTCATCTTGCTGAACTTAGTGAAGAGGATGTTTGAACAAAAATGCTTGAAAATAATCATTGACCAGTAAATGTAACATTGTTTTTATGATGAATAATCTTAAGATGCCGCTTTGAAGATTATATGTCTCCTTTACCAGTAGTAAAGCAAAAGACAACAAAACAAAAAAAAGTATTAACCTGCATTTAATGGAATCTTTGGACAGTTGAAACTGTCAAACCAAAACTTCTTCGAAAGAACATCTGTCAGCTTTGACATACACGGCCTGGCCAGAAAATAAATGTTTGCTTCTGCAGT
>NW_015113035.1:66481-76422 GCF_001443285.1 Poecilia latipinna
AAGGCCCCAGGACCGCAGGAGATCTGAAGCAATGGCCAGGTTTGCTTATAGGACGGTCCTGTTTTTGTTCCAAAGGAACATAAACAGAAGACTGTTACCCAGACATTTTTTGGAGCATTAAAAAACAGAATAATACAGATCCCAGAACGTGAAAAAATTAAAAACCAATAACTAAATAAAAAGGCATCAGGAGCATTATACGATTCTGATGCTGTGGACACATTTACTCAAATAAAATTCAAACAAACATCATGAGTTGCAAATAAGAGGCAATGCTGTCCAATGCATGTCACACATTTTTATTTGTCTTAAGGATACCTTTAATAAGCCCTAATTTGCAGAGATGTCAGCAGTAAGTGTTCCCCGGAATAATGTTAAACTCCAATTTAAAGTTATACCAATTCCTCATATTGTGTTCTCCAGACTTGGCAGAATGAAATGTAGGCTGTCTGTAAAAGCATGATGACCTTGAAAGTCATTGTCAAATAAGGAAAGATGTGGCAGACTGTTGAAACATGTCACATAAACTCCCTCAGTTGGTGACTTTGGCTCATGTGTTTTTGTGATTTTTTTTTTTTTTTTTTTCTTTAGTCGACTGATCGGTGGATTTTGGGAACTTAAGTATTCAAGCAAGTCAATAACGTTTTGTTGTTGCTGTTGTTTGTTAGGAGTGTTTGATGGAGTTTCTTTTTTATTGCTTTGTCTCCTTGAAGTGTTTTTAGGGATCTTCTTGTCCTTTGAGGGCTCTTCCAATTGATTTTCCACCTTTTTCCAGTTTTTTGTCAGTCCATGATGTTTTAGTAAACTTAATTGTGCTTTTATTTGGTACTGAATTTCATCAATTAGTTGTGATGACTTAACTTAGGCTGTTTAGAAGCTCAGCCGTAGGATTTTTTTTAGCAAATCAAAATGATCAATTTAATTTTTACACTTTTTTCCCCTTTCTGTCAGAGACCTTAGTATGATTGTAAAAAGACAGAAGGAAAGAGATATATAAATATGATCTAAAGTGTCATATAGGTTAGTTTATAGAAATGACTGAAATGAAAAAAAGTTGATTAACTTTCTGTTTATGTTCACAATTATCTTACTCATATTGTACTTTTGTGTTTTTGTGCATGTAGAGTCTAAAATAAAATCTTTGTGCTGCAATCTGCAGGTCTCTATGTGTAACTCGCAGTACAAATATTGTACAGTACTGTGGGCTGTTGTATGATGCCACTCAAATTAATATGCAAGCACCACATTAGCCAAATATAAATGACTGATGCTGCAGTGTAACAGTTTAAATAAGAACCAAGAGCAACTGACAGCTAATCAGTGAAAACAAGTTATATTTCCAAAACCATCTTTTGTAGAACAATGCGAAAAGCATCAAACCCTCTCTGTTTAAAGATTATCAAAAGGAAACTTCAGCAATTCATCTTGCTGAACTTAGTGAAGAGGATCTTTGAACAAAAATACTTGAAAATAATCATTGACCAGTAAATGTAACATTGTTTTTATGATGAATAATCTTAAGATGCCGCTTTGAAGATTATATGTCTCCTTTACCAGTAGTAAAGCAAAAGACAACAAAACAAAAAAAAGTATTAACCTGCATTTAATGGAATCTTTGGACAGTTGAAACTGTCAAACCAAAACTTCTTCGAAAGAACATCTGTCAGCTTTGACATACACGGCCTGGCCAGAAAATAAATGTTTGCTTCTGCAGTGTCACAAGATTTATTTCCTTCCAGAGATTCATTAATTTTTCACCCATACCTTGTATTGATGCACAAAGCGTTCTCTAGATCATCATAAGGATTCTCACTGAGGGTAAGGTCTGAACTCTGTGTTGGCCAATCCATGGGTGAAAACGGATTGGCCAAACTTAAACCAGATGAAGTTTGGCATTATCATCTGTGTCATCATTGAATAAACAGTCCATCAATAGACCTCAATGTTGCTGAATCTGGACCTGACCAAGTGCAGCAGCCCCAAATCATAGTGCTGCCCACACAGGCTGGTACAGTTGACAACAGGCATGATGGGTCCATCATCTGCCTCTCTTCTCACCCCGATGCACCCAGTGATGGGCCATCAATCTGAGAAAGTGTAAATGTGGACTCAACAGATCACATGGCCTTTCACATCACTCTGGAGTCCAATCTTTATGCTCTCTTTCAAACTGAAACCTTTTTCTCTCCTTCTTAGATGCTTTCTCTTTTCGATGCTAAGGATTTGACCTTTCTTAAGAACTGAAATTCATAAAATACAATATTTTTCCCAAGTGCTGCATATTTTCTTTACTTGTTACTCCCTGGATTCTAGGAAGAATAATTGATTAACTTTAAAAAATATATATAGTTTGTGATCATTGACTTATTTACTCACTTTCAGCAGACTGACTGTTCAGGTGACAAATTATGAATTTAAGTTGTAAATTCAAATTTTAATTTACAACTTAAATTAAATAAAACTATCTGAATATATATAAGAATGTGTTAATGATACAAACATACAATCCCACAAATTATATTTTAATACTATAGCAATGCCTTTGCATCTTGTACCTAAACTCTTATTAGAGGTGAGGCCATGACTACACTCACAATGGAAAAATTCCTTTTATTTATTTTGTAATTACAATAAAACATTATTTCAGGGACCACATATAATTCTCTGTATAATGTACTTTCTAAAAGATCCATTTATAAAATAATCAGTGAAGCTATGTTATGTTGGTTTTAATTCTTTCCATTCTTTTAATTATTCAGTCACAGTGATGCTTGTTATGATTGAGGGTTTGTGTCATAATGTTTGCTGTAGTGTGGGTGGGGCCACAGTATTATGCACTCATACAAAAACCTAATGGAAAAAATGTCTTGATGGATAATATGATAAAAAGGTTAAAGACGTCACATTGAAATATGTAATAATTATGATATCTAGCTTTCATCACCTAATAGTTAATCTTACTCACTCTGACTTAAGTTCATATTTCACATATTGGGACTCTGTGGTGTTAAAGTTTAGTTTTATGTGAACTCTTAATTAATAGAGAATTACCAGGAAACAGGTACTTCAGATGATGTGAGCGTGTCTCAGTTATTGTCATTTTAAAATATTTGAAATTTTGCTTCAAATTTTGCTAGAAAACTACGTGTTTTCTAGTGCTTCAGGTTTTTGTTCAAGCAGTAAATGGAGATGTAGCACTGTGATGCTTTCGACTACTGGGGTAAAGGGACTGAAGTCACAGTATCTTCAGGTAAGTCAATTTTAAATCAAATATTCCGTAATGCTGTTTCTTAAATTCATTCTTTGTTTTTTTTTGTCCAAATGAGGCTGCTTGCTGATAGAGTTCTGTTGGTTTAACTTGCTAAAATTTATACAGATAGAACAGTTCCACAGAAAACAATGTCTGTTGTTTCAGACTAGTTAAAAACCAAATAAAGTGACATGAATTAGTACAAGTTCTCATTTTATTAGATTTTGTTTTTATAATTTTAGAACTCTAGAAAATGTGTTTATATTGTGTTTGTGTGGAATAAATAAGAATCTGTTACATAATGTATTCAAGCAATGTTTTTGCAGTATAAAAACTGCAAAACCTATGCTTTGACAATTAAGATCACATGTTACATGTCTCCTAAAGGCACTGAACATTTTCTGCCAAGAGGAACAAAGAACCAATTTAATTAACCCTAAAAAGTATATATAATGAGAACATATTTATTTGCATTGCAGTATTAAAACATCCACTTTTTACAATTTAAGGCCACATGTATTTAGTGAAAAGCCATAGTTAAATTATTTTATATATTAAATAATACTCAGAAGAATGTGCAATTTAACATAATTTTATTCTTAATACAAATATTTTTATTAATAAAAAGTATTCTATATTTTGTAATTGCAATTTGTAATTTGTACTAAGCGATTAACACTATCCTTCTATTTATCCTTCTTTATATGTTAAAAATAATACTGAAAAACCTATCATCAAGAAAAATATAGGAGGACAGTATGTATTTTATTTTTTTTAATGTAAGTTTTTTTAGGAGCAGCTTGTGTTATTTGGAAAACAATTTATAATATTAAGTTAATGAATGATGTTTTAAAAATAAAGGCTGAAAACGTGAATCATAGAAAGTGTGTATTTTGTTGCAGTATCTCTGGCAAAGTAACAAGATAAGCTGTTGAAATTGTAACTGCCACAGCTTACATTAAGATAATTTGAAATACCTATTTGGGGATTTTTTCTTTTTTAAGAATTAAAATATACCAGCAGCGTACATGGGGTTGTGCGGATCTTATCAATATTGTCACCAAGTAAAAAAAAAAAAAAAGGCAGATCGATGTAGTGTATTGTAGTTCATTTTGAGAATATCCATTGTGTTCATCAGAAGAATTTGACTGTTCAAAAAAATAGTAATGTAAAAGATTTAGCAATTAGAAATTCAAAGGTGATGCATGATCTTGTACTTTGTTGCACTTCAAACATTCACTGTAAACATAAAGTTAAGAAATGTCTGAAAAAAGTTTCTACCTTTCAACGTCTGTGAATATAACAAAAACATTTTCATGGGTTAGTGATGTTTAATTGTCAAACAAATTTAAACTGTAGGTTACAGAGTAGGATTATGGCCACTGAAAAAAAAATTAATTAAATTCTGAGAATTCTGATTTTAATCTCAGAATTTTGAGATTAAAGTCAGAATTATTTTTTTTTTTCCATTGGTCGTGATCTTCTTCCTTGTGTTGTTTTACATCTTAATAGTTAAATTAAATTTCAACAGTTCACTTAAAAAAAAGAAACTTGTCAAAAGGCTAATTATTTCATCATCATACAAATCCTTGATTTAAAAGGTAAACACTTTGACTTAATGTGATGGACTCTAAATTAAAATAGTTGTTTCAAAAATGCAGGGGTAAATATTATGTGCTGTTAAAAAGATCTAAATTATGGTACATTAAATATAAACCTGTGTCCAGTGTTTGAATAATTACTTGCAGCTGAATTGCAGCATTGAAGATTTGTTATTGTAATATGCATTTTCATTTCTGTTATTTTACAGTGGCAAATGCCTCTCCATCTCTGTTTCCACTAACTCCATGTGATCCTGGGAGTGGAGATACGGTCACTCTTGGCTGTCTGGCCCAGGACTTCTTTCCCAAAAGTGCTACATTCCAGTGGACCAGTACCAGTAACAGTAACACTCAAGTGGATTCTCAACAGTTTATTTTTCCTCAAACAAATGTCAACAAATTCACTGGAGTCAGTGTGATCAGTGTGCCAAGATCAAAGGCTTTGTCCTACAATTGTTCTCTGACTCATCCGGCAGGAAACAAAAATGTGCCAGTGAAATGTATGTAATCCTTCCATTTCAGTACATGTTTTCTTTCATTTCCTCAAAGACATTTTCAAAAGACTGAAAATGTCTTATTCTCATGTTTGTCCTGTTCTTGTCTTGTGCTTAGATGCTTTCTCTCCTCCCAGTGTAACGTTGCTCTCAGAGTCAGACGGAGAGAAACAGGTCTTGGTCTGTTCCATTGAAAACTTTGCCCCCAAAAAAGTGTCAATCAGTTGGAAGAAAAACAACAACAATGTGGATAACGTCAAAAGTTTTGAACCCATGAAAGATGGAGATGTTTATTCTGCTGCCAGCATCTTCAAAGTCAACAAAACAGAATGGGACAGTAAGGCTGTTTACACCTGTGACGTGACTCACGCAGGACAAAATTACATAAAAAAGGCCTCAAAAGGTACTGTACAGTGTGTTTTATTATTATTATTAGAAAGTTAACTAAAAATACTGTATCTCTAATTACAAAATAATTAAGTATTTATTTTGTTACTTATTAATACAAAAAAAATCTCAATGCCTAAACACATTTTCTTTTCTTTTTTTCCCCTGTCTCATTTAGCATCTTTAACAGTGACACTGAACCCTCCGAATCCTAAAGCAATGTTTGTCAATAAACGAGCAGAGCTAAAATGTGTAGTTACTGGACCGGATAGCAGCATCGTATCTAAAACTAAAATCCAGTGGTACATTGATGAACAGCCAGTGACCAATAATATCAGCGAAAGCAATGATGCACAAACAAAAACCAGCACATTGATTCAACACTTTGATGATTGGAAGAAAGTTAAAACAGTGAAGTGTTCTGCCACCAGAGAAGGCATGGCACCAATTACCAAGAGTCTTAATGTCAACAGAGGTATGCCATCTAAATTTAATGGAATATCTTTTGAGAGTAATAAATGTACAAGCACGGAATATATGTTTGTCATAAAAATGATCATCTTAATTTCTGTTTTTCAATTTGAAGTATGCATTTTCCGTATAAACTGTAAATCTCTTTTAGGTAAGGAAATGCCCACCATTGAAGTCCTCACCCCTTCAACCATCACAGGTGATTCTGTCACTCTGGTGTGTCTGGTAACCAGTACAGAGCTGCAAGATTACTACATCGTTTGGTCAGAAGCTTCTGGACATGATATTGGAACATACCATGATGGCCTCAACTTGCCCCCACAGAAGATCAACAGTGTTTACCTAGTTTCAAGCTTTTACACCATCAGCAAGGATAAATGGAGCAAAAACAAGTTCAGCTGCAATGTTTGGCCTGCTGGCAGCGATGAAAAAATGAAACCTCATGATGTGTCGAGTTTCTCGGGTAACTCATGTGAATGTGACTGAATAGATCAGATTAAGCATGCCGTTTTGTGCCTGCATGTTGTTTGTTCTTTTTTTTTTATTTTACGTTGTAAAACTATGTGCCCTGTAATGTCATTGTTCCTGCATCGATGTTTCTTTGTCGTCTTATGAGTTTAAAATTGTCCTTGTTGTTTTGTGAACAGCTTCATGACTATGCTGTCTGGTCAAATAAATGTTGCATGGAGACTTTTGGTCTGTGTGTGAATGAATGAAAACAAGTGAAACGAATGAAAATTAATTCTCAGTCAATCTGAATGACTCGTTTTCTGACAGGCTTTTTGCTTAGTAGTGCTCAATTACTTGAATCTGATATTTCAAAAATCTTATATGTAGCAATCCAAAACTTATCCAATCACTCACAATTTTGTTTCCTCTTTTTACATTTTCCCTCAGACTCAAATGTGACAATTGCCTTAAGTTGCATAGATAATCTCTCTGAAGGAGATGACTTCAACGGCTTGTGGTCCACCACCTCTTCCTTCGTCTTCCTCTTCATCTTCTCTCTCACCTATAACATGATTTTCATCCTGGTTCAGGTAAACATGAAGAGGTTTTCTCTACATTTACTTCATTATGAGTAAAATGGATCCATACTCACAAGCGAGCCTTAAGAACAATTTATCTAACTGAGAATGATTTCTTTCTAATTTATTATTTTGTTTCTCCTTTTGTTTTCAGATTAAGAAATAATAAAGGTTCAGACGTGCAAGACAGAAATGAATGGCCGCAGAACATCTTCAAGAGTTGTTCAATATTTCATGTACTTTTTATAATGAACGAAATGGATGATTTTTAGAAAATCCTTATTATTACTGATATTGAGAAATAAATCATCATTTTGTTTTCAATGTGTTGCATGTGTTTTTCTGGTCTTAAAAATATGTATATTTTTAATTATTCTCAGTGCTACTTCTTTCTGTAATGAGACTGTAATTTTAAAACGTAAACTTGTCTTTGCTTTCACTCAAAGACAACTTTTTTCTCACTTGAGTGCTTCCTTTCGTCTCATGAGATTATTCTGTCAGTTAAGGGTTTGGTGTCTCAGGGGTTTTGTAAATAAAATTATTAGAAGCTTCAATGTGTTTCTGTATTTCTGGGACCTCTGCTTAAACTGTCAAAGTTAAAACTTCCTGGAAAGAACGTCTGTCAACTGTGGTATATTTGCATTTTTTCCATTCTATTAATGGAGAGTGACTTTTTTTTTGAAAACGGAAGAAAAATTGTTATATCCGTAAAGTAAATTTGAAAATTATTGGCGGAAAAGGTAAAGTTGCAGCAAAATAATCTGAAACTGTTGAGGAAAATTACAGGCAGTAATCTGAGTTTAGAACAACAACAAAAAGTATGCCTTATCATCAATACTTGCCCCACAGGGCAAAAGAAGACCATGCATATTCTGTTCATAAATGTTTGGCATAGCAATTTAACATTTTCTCTTGAAACATGTGTTGTGTGGTTTGACCTTGAATCTGTGGTCATACTCTGTGCAGTCGACAAAAACTCCGTAAAAAAATTAAGGACTGAGCTTTGTACTGGCTTATTAACCGTAAATAACAGAGAAGAATGTAGCATTTAATACAAAGAGCAGTAAATTTGGGACATTTAGCTGAAAATAAAAAAACTGCAATTCATAGCAAATGTCAAGAAAAGAAAATACATTATTTTCTCAAGTCAAGTTATATATAGTAAGTTACAAGAACAAATAATCCCTTCAATGTTACAGTGAGAGACATGAAAAGACACAAATATAAATGTTTCTTATTTGTCTCGTAGTGTTTGGGGCAGCCAGCAGCTTCAAAATATATCTTCTCTCTGCTATTTGACCAGTGCATATGAATGCTTTTATTTCCTACATGCTTCCTATTTGTTGCTCTCTAAATGATGACTGCCTCAGTCCAGTCCTATCCTGCAACTTTTAAATATTTCTTTTAAAATAATTTCATATTAACATTTATATTATAATAAAAAATATGTATACTGTTAAACTTGAAACTATAACATTTTGATTTGCATGTTTGTTCACATTACAATTAAAATCTGACATGCCATCACATGCAGCATGCTGTGTTTGTTGAAGACTTTATGTTTTTGATGTTGATGGTTATGTTCTGAATAATAAAACAAAAACCCCATCAGACAAAAAGAAAAAAACAAAAAAAAAAAAACTGTGACCTAATAATGTACATAACACACCAGACAATAGCATTTTATGTATTGTATTTGTTCCTTTCAACCCTGGTGTCCATTCTAAGAAGTCATTAGTAGTGATATCAGATAAAGAAGCAGTGTTGAATCAATATCGAGTAGCAAACAGAAATTAAAAAAAAAAAATAGAAAATGGTTTTAGTCAATGCAAATCTTCATGAAATGTCCTAATTTACTATTCATAATTCAGAAAATGTCACTATTGTTAACAACATAACACAAAAAAGAAAACTGATGCCTGTAGTGCAGATTTGTGGATGATTTAAAGAAAAAATATAACCAAATACATATCCAATTAAAAATAATTCCTATAATTACATTTATTCTCAGTACCTTTTATTCTTTTTGTGTCAACACAAATATCAGATAAAACTGAGTAAAATCCAAAATAGAATTGGCATTTTGCAAATGTCTAGATGTGTTTTATGTTTCACGGTATTCTTTAGAAAGCTACTCCCCGGCCCCTGAGACCACACCTGTTGAAGTGAAACTTTGTGGACACTATCACAGCTATAAATACATTTCCTTGAAGCAACATTCACATCTGCCAGTATCGGAATGTCCCCAAGCATAAAATGATTCACATAGTGTGTAAAGTTCATACTAACGCAACACCAACCACTTCTCCTGTGATCCCAACTGTATTGCACATTCAACAAAATTTTGTTACACTTTTAATCTTTTAAAGGTGATTGTACAACAGCATAGTTGTTGTCATAATCTATGTTCTTCAACTAACTACTCAAATGATAACAGTAGATGCTATTAGAAATGTAGTGCTCCTCTGACCAGTGGCGCAAAACATGGGTATGCAGCGCATGCAACGCATAGGGGCGCTGCACCAGAGGGGGCGTCAAAACCCCGTCTGGAGGGGGCGGCGCGCCGATGATGTCTTTGCATACACTTCAGCGCGCCCTTATGCTCCTTCATCTCGCGCATATAACGGGGTAAATGTAACGATTTTTACCTTTCACGTGTCTTCATCTGGGGGGGGGTAGAGTGAGCATACGTTTTCTACGCTCCTTCACC